>NC_137881.1:22082610-22102610 GCF_963924005.1 Protomyctophum bolini | reverse complement strand
TGAAACGGAACATGCATAACGAACATGCAAACTTTTGGTACTTTAAGTACGTTTTGACACAAATACATTTGTACTCTTGCATACGCAGCGTAAATAAGTGAGTACTTTTCTCACCACTGACTCACCCTGTCTCCATTTCTCTTTCTTCTTGTGTCCCCGTACAGAGACATCTGTCTCCTGAGGACTTCATGCAGGTGTTCGGGGTGACCCTGGATCAGTTTGAGCGCATGGCGCTCTGGAAGAAGAACGACATGAAGAAGAAAGCACGCCTTTTCTAAAAATATATATAAAAGAAAGGAAGGAAAGGAAACCCACGAAGTGAAAACGCCCGAGCGACAAACAAACAAACAAACAACCAACGTCCGTCCTTCAAACCTGGAGGAGGGAGCACAGAGAAACGGAAGAAAATATTTTAAAAAAATGCACACACACACACACACACACACACACACAATTATATACACATACACAACACATAGAACGCACAACAATAACCCACACCTATACAGTATAAACAATATATGCACCGTCATAAACTACTTTACCGCGACATTGCGCCGTTCTGCCCGGAAAGAAGGAAGGGAGTGAGGAGACGCTCTGCGTGGGGTGAGGGACCCCCCCTCCCAGACCTGACCCCCCCTCTCAGACCTGGGGGGGGGGGGGGGGGGGTTGACGCCCCCTGCCAGGCCTGTCAGGAGTCAGGACACCCTAGATGTATTTCTTTTCATTATATATTTTTTCCTTTTGTGATGCGACATGGTGTGAATGTTAACTGATGAAAACCTTTGCGGGGTGGGGGGGTAGAGGGGCCGCATTTGCATGGCCTGAGTCAGCGCTCCTCTCCTCCCCTCCACACACACACACACACACACACACACCCCTCAGCCTTCATCTCAAACTCTCGATCTCTTATCGCACCTTCCAGCAAAGCGAAAACAACGTCGTTTTCTATGTCTCTCTGTGACTGTTTCTCATCTTAGCATTGTATTTTCGGTTGGCCGGATTCATATGCTATAAGGCCATGGACACGCTGAAATCGTTGGCGATTCGTCACTAGCCGCGCGTCGTCATTGCTACATTTCTGCGTCGTTCTAACCCATTCCGGATTGGTCCGGTGGTGCCATGATGAGTCCCCGCTCCAAAATAGAACCGTGCTCTGAAAGACACGGCAACAGGTTCTGTAACCCAGTGCTTCTCAACCGGTGGTCCGGGGAGCACCACAGTGGTCCTTGAGGGGGTTCCAGGTGGTCCCCAGCTAAAAGATGGAGAGTTGCTAACCAAATGGACCCTTAAGCCAAATGGATTGTTACGGGTCCATTGAAGGTTGAAAACCACGGTTTTAAACTGCTTGCTTGTGTCACAGGCTTTAGTCGTACGACGGTGTTCCGCGGCCAATCAAGCCAATCTACTCGTAGATCTGCACCATCGTACAGATAAGTACATGGAGCCTTTGTGCAGTGCCACACTCCCCCACACCCCACTTCGCCCAACGGTTGTTGTCCGTCTTCACGCGGGTGCTTTTCGTCAGCTCGTTTAGCACCTCCGTTTAGCACCTCCGCGGGTTCATCGTTCTCTCACTCGCTCCTTGTCTGGTCGTTCCGGCATCCTTCTGCGTCTACCGGCTGGCAGTGTTGATTTTTGACAGAAATGTTGTTAGTTTTTTTTGTTTTAGTCATAGTCTTTTGAATACAATTCCATTCACATTTTAGTCATCTGAAAAGGTTTAGTTTTAGTCAACTAAATATCATAAGATTATATTTGACTAAAACTAATCAATTGTAAATTGTAAAAAAAAAAAAAAGTAATTTGTATTTTGGCGTGCCTTGACGGCATCGTAATGGCTGCTTTTACACTTTGTTGCATGCTGGAAATTGAAGATTTTCAAGCTCACTTTTTTCACCATATTTTTCACCCTTTTTTCACTTTTTTCACCATATCTTTCACCTTTTTTTTCACTTTTTTCACCATATTTTCAGTGGATAAAATCAACACTGCCGGATAGCGTTTGTTTTGTGCCAAGTCTGCCAACCCGCACGACCGTAGCCATTCTCATGCCAGCCTCCAGCTCACTATCTCCAAGCCTTGTTATTGTTATAAATGATATATTCTTTGGGACTGGTTACACTGTTATGCTAGCGTGTCGAGGCCAAAGACGGAGGGGATGGAAACCACCGTTTCGGGGGGGGGGGGGGCTTTTCACTGCAACCTTTTCCTTCAAAACTATTTGTCAGAGCACCTTACGATATCTTCTTTTTTTTCTCGTTTTGTATTTCATGTCAGAATAAATACAAAAAAAGGAGTGCAGAGAAACCTGTGAGATTGGAACGACTTACGAGTTAGTTTGGATACGTGTGTCCTAACATGTTGAACGTGGCCCTTTGTCTTACATGAGCCCCTAGCTCTGGTAAATGATCACCTGGAGGGTGGTGCGGCGAGACGTGGACAAGCGGGGCCCCCTAGTGTTGACCAACGGCATAGCGAGACAAAACGAGAGCTTTCAGGGGTGTCTATACAACATTGGCCACATCGCCCCGGAGTGACATGCGTTCACATCAACAGAAAATGAAAATAAAAATACACACAAAAAAAAGGACAGATTATTTTTATAAGCTATTTTTGACTTCTGGAAGGATCAAAGATGTGGCTGAGAGAATGGTGTTTTTGTTTTTTGTTTTTATGTCACGTGATCGAAGTCGAGGGCCATGTTGATCTCGTTAACGCACCATATTCACTCATACACACACCTGCCGCAGCATTTAAGCTAAAAGCCCGATTCATGCTTTGTCGTATGGCGCGCCAAAAATTGCCGATCTACAAGCTCGCAATGTGTCACATCGTTGTGAACTTGAAGATCGTCTGTTTCCGGCGCACGACATAACTGACTTACGACAGAACCAAGCATCACATGTGAGGTCTTCGCTCGATTTAAAAAACTATAGATACTATAACTGTGCTATAACTTCTCGGATAGAGATTTAACTCTTTATATTTCATGTTTGTAAGCGAACGTCGCATTAAAGGTCCTTTCAGGTGCGCAGCGATTGACGCGCCTACAGAAACTCATTTTCAATGAGAGGTGTGCGTTTATTTTCAACGCGCAGAGAAGTTGAGGGGCGACAAGTTAACGCAAGCATTTTTCCGTGGGCGCAGTCCTGTGAAATTGTCGTTTCGTGCACACGCCCGCGGCCGACTAGACCTGGATTCTGTTGGGCTTTCTTTTACGCTACGCGTCCCGCGCCCCTCGTGAGCAGACCTGGAGCAGACCTGTGGCTGATCCAGGCCACAACGTCTGCATCACAAGCTCCCGGTCTGGAAAAAATGATCTCGCCCCTCCTGGAGAAAGGACCTTAAAGCTGCACACAACCTAGACGGGGATGGTGGGGGGGGGGGGGGAGAAAAATAATACACAGGCTTCGCTTCTTTTACGGACTGCAAAACAGACTTGCCAACTAACATGAATTGTATGTGAACATATTACACGACATATATAGCAAATAATATTTGTCTCCGAGGTTTGCTACATAACGAGCCACGGTGTGAAAAGAAAACGCTGTTTGTGCATGGGAATGGAAGACTGGGATTTTATCCGACAAACCTCCCAGAATAGAAATGTCTGAAGAAAAAAAAAAGTCATTTTGTGTGGATTCGAATCCAACTTCAATTTGTATTTTTTGATTTGAGTGATTGACCGATTGATTGATTGATTTCACGTCAAATTAAACACCCAGTTCAGGTGCTTCCGTTTGGCTTGTTTTTAGATATTTATTTATTTTGCAATATTAAGGGAAGGATTTTGTGGAGCCTTTGGTGGCAAACAAGGCAATAGTGTCAAACAAATGAATAGTACTGTTGGGGGAAAAAAAACATTTTCTTTTCTTTTGAAAAACATAATGTTTAATAGATTTTTTTGATCTGAGTAAATATATCCGATCTGTCAGTAACACACTAACTGTTGTCATAAAGCTGTCATGTTCTGTCTCTTTTCTGATTTCTAATATCCATCTGCTATTAAAGTGCTTTATTCAAAACAAACCCAGTCGGAACGGAGCTTGAGTTTCACTTCTTATCGCTTCGCCCAGCTGATGGCTGCTGAGCTGCTGAGCGGACAAACAGTACATTTACTTTTGGTACTTTAAAGGAGAATTCCATGCTAGAAGGCTTTCTTACCTTTCTTTGTAGTTGTTACAAAGTACCTCATAATAAAGTACCTCATTCATAATGCACTTTTTACATTCCTAGAAATGTAGTGGAGTAAAAAGGTCAAATATATTTGAGTCATGATCAGTATTAAAAAAAATACAGTCACTCAAAAAAAATTGACTTTAACTGTATGAATGTACTGTCCACAGGACAGCCATATTCTCTGCCAAGGGTCAGCATTGTGAGCTGGACTGGGATCACATTGGATCACGTTGAGGGCCCAACCACACAACCTTTCATCTTTTTGTAAAACAGAACTTTTGATCTGACACAGAGACAAACATATACCGTAGTGGTCTCTCCCACCCGTCACAGCCAGCTTGCGCTGCGTGTGAAACATGATTCATGTTCCCGTTACGTGTTTTTTGCATAATAACATCGAACAGAATTCGAAATTGGACGACAACAGTGCCTCTTTTGGATCACACACTGACAGCACCCAGCAGGCAACCCAGCACACTTGAGAAATGTGTTTTTCATCTTTCATCGCCCCCTTTTTTCCTTTTTGTATAACATAGGCCACATGTTCCCGTACAGCTCAGATCATGTTTCATGGGTTCTTTGATGAAAGGTGTTATGATATGTGTTTGATATGTTTGTTAACTAGTATATAAAGGTAGGTGGCTAGCGCACATCCAGTTCCTGTCTGGTGCTGGACTACGGTAAGTACAGTGAAGAGAGGAGAGTCCGCACACAGGTTTGCTCCAAGGTGTTTGCTTTTGATTCAATACACCATAAATAAGACAGTGTCTTATTTATGTGCGGACTCTCCTCTCTTCACTGATATGTTTGTTGTCAGACACAGAGGTTTTAAGATGTTGGTATTATCGGTTCAGTGACAACTACCCTCTCTGAACTGTCTTTTTGAGTGGTGCAAAACAGCAATGTGTGTCCCTTTGTAAGTAAGCTATGTACAGTATGTCTGTTTAGAATACCAACAGGTGACGAAGTGGCACTGTTGAGCTTCACACTGTGCACAGCTGCATGATGGGAAGCTGAGTTTTTTTAGCAGCCATTATGTGTTTTCGCATGGGACAGTACAGTACAGTAGACTGAGTAGAGGGACCCCCTGGGGACCCCCACACAGTAACTCTGTCATTTCTCTACCGTTTCGGGCGCGGGGCGGCTCGGCCCCCTGGGCGTGTTCCTGGGGTCTGGATGTTCCGGGGACCCCCACACGGCAACTCTGTAATTTCTCGACCGCTTCGGACGTGTGGGGCGGCTCACCAGAACCAGGGCGGCACCCCTGTGCACGTTCCTGTGGGTCTGGAAGTTCCGGGGACCCCCACACGGAGTTGCACCACTCAGTTCACACAGGTGTGATTGTTTTTGTTGTTGTGGTACCTAACCTCTCCAATGACGTGTGTGTATGTCTGTCTCAGTACAAGGCCTCAACAGTATTGCCATACTGGTGTACATTATTGGTGTTCTTGAGCACCAATGCTTAAAAACGTAAACCTATTTACCTAAACGTAGCCTATTATTGATCCGCATTTCCCAACATGTGGGCCCCCGCTAGAGAGAGAGAGAAGTCATGGAACTACTTGTTTAAACCTTGAACATGAGTTTTCAATTTGACACTGATAAAATAGGAATTTAATGTATTCTATAAAGAGCTCTACCAGTATTCCTCAAACCAGCACCGGGGCTCATGTAAGGGAGTAATATTCAGGACAGGAAAGAATAATTATTAATTATAATATGTGCCTGGACTTTTTACCTAATCTTCCGTCTTGTATACCTTTGAACCAAGACAATAATTGATTGGTCATTACATTAGGCCAGATCATAAGCTAAGGCTGCCGTATTAAAACACATTGACTGCCAACATTGAACGCTGTCGCTTCCTTCCCAGCCGGATGCGTGGGGTCTTATTTTGAAAAGGCCCAAAAAGCCCTGATTTAAGAAGAGGTTGGCAGCCACATTTCGATATACCTGTGTTGACCGGGGTCCCTCATTTCATTCCCTCATGGATGAAATATCTTCGCCCCCAAAATAGGCAATCTACAAACTCTCAATGCATTGTGTAAGCTTGTAGATCTGCCTTTTTTTTTTGCACATGTGAATGTTATCCTATTATGACATGCCCGGAACAGGAACGCTACATGGGTCAAGCGGTTAAAAAAAGAAAATAGATCGTTCTAGCTTTCCTCCTCGTTCCTGTTCTCATTGTATCATTTTACGTTTTAAGTGAGAAACCAAACCAAACCAAAACACTGAGAACATCTGATAACCCAACGAATGCAGCTTTGAATAGCTGTGTTAACTTACGATCTCCATGACCCGGTACGGTATTTTTATTTCCTATTTGTCTTCCACTGACCATTTTGTTTTACAAGGAGATCTGATGTCCATCTTGGGCTAATGTTTGATTCAGTGGTATTTGGCTTATCTGGATGTAAGCTAGGCCTACGCTTGTCATAACATGAAGCCCAACATACTACGTACGCTTGCGGGCACGTTGTGAGCTTGCAGATCGGCTAAGATCGACGCCGTGATATGTCGATCTGAAAGCTTTTGGTTAAAACGAACATTTTAAAATAATATTTCCATTTCTATTATTTACTATTTACTATAATAGTAGTGATGGTGTGAAAAAAGTTTGGTTTAGTGTTCTAGGGCTAAAGAGCTGGAGACACAGCTGGGGAGACCCTGACCTTGTTACTGAGCACTCAATGATTCATGGGGATGTTGAGCTATTTTAAACAAAAAGGACAAGCCAAACTTCCAGGTTTTCTTCTGAACAAAGGTGAAACTGAATGATATCAGTGTGCCGCACTGTTTGTTCTCAAGAGGAATTCCTTTTGGAACAGGTTTCCTCATTGGTTTATAATTGTCTGGTAACGTAGTCTGAGAAGCTGATTAATGGACAGCAAACTGAATTAGAGCGGAACCGAGCTCGTCTCTCCACAAATCTGTTTCATTTCTTCTGGTTCACAGGAGAGGATATGGGATGGACACAGACAATTTAATTGACACACACACACACACACGCACACGCACACACACACACACACACACACACACACACACACACACACACACACACACACACACACACACACAGATGATAAACAGAGATTAGTAATAGGATGTGAATCACCTATGTATAATAATTTCCATTAATCATGTCGTAACATGATCCTTTTCATACCCGGCCTACAGTTTTGTCTACTCTAGTCTACTGGTTCCCAAACATTGGGTCGGGATCCATTTGTGGGTGGCGGATTTTTTTTTATGGGTCCCCTTATTTTGTTTCATATATATATATATACCCAGCTGCAGTCCCAGACATTTCTCCTAAAGCGTCTCCCTCAAACACGTCCAAAATTGTGTATGGTGTTTGCGACAAGTGGACGAGATCAAATATACATTTGTTTACATCCAACGGTCTGGAATCTCTGGATGGTAAATTTGGGACCGCCGCTGGAGTGTGTACAGATTTGGACCAATCAGATTGTTTTGTAGGCAAACAGGAACTTCTTTCCACACAATTGACAGGGTTGCCAAGTCTGCTTATTTCCCGCTACTTTTGGCTTAAGGCTAATAATTAGTACTGTAATACATTACCAAAACATTAATTATCATAGACATAGGCCTACATAGTATTTATAATGATAAATGCATACAATATTTTTATTAGGATTTATATATGGTCACATTATTGTGTTTGTTTTGGCTTGTTTTTCTTGATTTGGCTTTAAGAGTTGGCTTGTTTTTGGAGGTGGGTTGGCTTATATCTCTCACACAATGTGGCAACACCGAAGTCAAAACAAAAACATTACAACGTTGATATGTTTTATTAAAAATAAAACCGCATGAGTTTTCCTGATGTTATAAACGGTCATAATCAGCTTAGTGTTCTAAAAGAGTGAGTTTGAGAGTTGTTTCCCTGTTACAATGGAAGTCAATGAGAGCCTATTTTTATTTCTAATATGTAGGCTACTATTAAACTGCACAACGGAGCGAAATAATTCATGGAATGGAATTGCTCATAAGGTAAGAAAACAAACCCACACATGCTGTACAGCAAATATATGTATTGACACTGCTTAACCATTTTGACCAGCTTGACCGAGGATTCTAACCTAGTAACCGTCTGTCTGTTGCATTCTCCTCCTGCACAACGAGATTCAGAGTTAATTCAACATATCTCGTTATCACATAAGCATGCATGTGTGTATGAATTCATGTGAGTCAAGAAACTCAAACCATTGGCTTCATGGATGCAAAATTATGGATTCCACCAAGGTTATAAGAAGACACACCTGATTGGCTTCCTGGCAGGTAAAGTTTTACTCAGGTTAAGGTTAAGGTTAAGCATAGTTTTACTGAGGTTATGGTTAAGGTTAGGTGGAGGCATACAGTAGAGGTTAGGGTTGTAAAAGAATAAGTACTTGCATTGACTGTAATTCTGTGTGCATATTCCACATATAACTTGATTATTTTTATTTTTTTTAAGATACAGAAAGGTTAGTGTTTTGTTCCATCCATACAATAAATGCATTCCTAGAGAGTGGAATGGAATTACGGACATCACAGAAAAACCCGGCATAACCTAAAGCCCAAACCACACCAGTGGGTGGTTTTTCTTTGTGTGCTCTGTGCTGCTTCAATTCATTATCTGTTCACCTCTGCCCTAGTACACTAGGCCTACTGCAGCGAATCTAGTGTTGCCAGATTTTGCTGTGACTAGGCTATGTTTTACCATTACCATTTTGTCTTAAGCCCTAACCACACCAAAGGGTCGAGACGGTTTTAGCGTTGTCCCTGTGGTGTGATATGTCCTGTTGCACGTTGACGCATGTCGTCCCACGTTGTCCCAAGTGATTCAACACATGGAATTCAATGGCCAAAACCGCACCAAAGTGTCACCATGCAACCCCTTGCAACCGTTTGGACCCAAGGAGTTGCATGGTGACCCTTTGGTGTGGTTAGGGCTTTAGTGTTCAAAAACACATCGTTAATCGCAATTATTTGCCAATTTATCATCATGTAAAATGTCATAATTGTGACCCCTATGTACTCAAATTCTACTATAGTTACTTAGTTTATCTCGGTCATGGTTTCTCTCTCTCTCTCTCTCTCTCTCTCTCTCTCTCTCTCTCTCTCTCTCTCTTTCGTCTTCTCAGGAGGGGCGGCCGTCATCCTGGTAGTGATGCATCACACGCACGACGTCGATTACCTGAACATCGTGCGGTCGCTGGGCGCTGACTGCTGCTGGGACTTTGTCAACGTGCTCTACCACGAGACCATGCCCGGCCTGCTGACGTGCGCGTTTAACGACCAGGCAGTGTCACAGCTGTGCGACGCGTTGCTGAAGCACAGCAGTGTTGTAAAGCAAAGCAAAGTTCGGCCACCACTGCCCGCAAAGCCCTGTGTGAGCCCTGTTGCTGTCTGGAGTGAGTTTGAAATATAGTGGCCCTCTCCATCATCAAAGTTCCCCACCCCTGCCCTATCCAATGTTTTGTTTTGTAGCCTACTGCTGATGCTGGCAAATGTCAATAATAGCACAGTAATGATGATAATAATCGAATATACTATCTATCTATCTATCCTTCTATCTATCTATCTATCTAATCTTATCTTTGTCTGCACAGACGGACAATCTATCTCTATTTACGTTTTCTTGTCTCCTGTGTTTTAGATCGTGTGATACCGCACCCTTCACAACCCCGTGTGGCACTGGTACCACCATCTTCACAACCCCCTGTGGTACCACACCCTTCACAACCCCGTGTGGTACCACCAACTTCACAACCCCCAGAACCTGAGTCCCGTTTTGATAAAGGTATGAGTTCTTTATCTAGCATTTTTCATTTTTTATCTGAAAGTGCACCGGAGTCTAGCTCTGGTACAGCATTAGGGTTTATGGACCAGAGCTAACCTGAGCAAACCTCCCAACGAACCTGTAACTATAGGCCAATATAATGTTTCACGTTGTTAGAAATTGCATTGTTTTGGTTGTGAGGACATTGTCTAAAATAGCCATGTCAATATAAACTCCAGTTGAAATTCCAGTAGAATGTTTATTGATACAGTCTATTCTGTGGGAGAAAAGAGGCAAATTAATACCCACCATAATGTATAGTGGCCTATCTCTATCTCTAGTGTTGAGTTCTACACTACATCCCATAGTGGGGAGAGTCGCGCAGTCTCGCTGCGATTGGCTAATTAGTTGCTAGGGACCTTCCGGGCTATGGGTTGTGGTCTGTACAGCATGTGCGAGGCCAGGAGCGCACTACTACTCTATTGTCATCCAGCCGGCTGGTCCCAGGAATAACACAGGATAACATACTGAGGTTTACACACTCATTACACGCCCAGGATTTAAACACTACATGGAGAAGGAGACAGGAGACAAAGGTTAGCTGGTTGATTTTGAGCAATAGGCTTATTGTACGGGCATTGGAGCTTTTGTTCACTGAAATGTTTGTGGCTTAATTTTGACATGCTCTGTGTTGACAAACACAATGTTGTCAGATGGCTGAAATCTGAAACCATGCATTTCTGAAAAAATGAAAATAAGAATGAAATGATTGGCATTATTGACAACACGTGTGCTTGACTGAGGGATTTTGCGTATTCGTTTGGTATTATTTGCTTGCAATTTTTTTTATGTTTAACATTTTTATATATTTTAAATGAATATGTATTTATTTATTTATCTAATAACTATGTCCATCTCTTAGAACTCTAAAACAGACGTTGCGTGAATGTTGCACCAGTAGATTGTGAAAAAAGGTGCCTGCCCAGCCTGTGTTTATTGAACACAAGATACAGAGGAGAGGAGGAGGTGCAATATTGTTGAGTGCTGCTACAAAGGAGCATGTGGGACGCAGACAGACAGACAGGACGGATAGGAGGGGTTGGGGTAGTCTGTCATGACCAAGCCTGGAGGAGGAGGGGAGAGGAGAGGAGACTGGGGAGGGATGGAGAGGAGAAGTGAGGATAGCCGTATAGCCGAAGGCATACTGTATGTATTAGAAGAGGGGAGCAGAAAGGGGAAGTAGGAGAGAAAGTGTCTGTGTGTGTGTGTGTGTGTGTGTGTGTGTGTGTGTGTGTGTGTGTGTGTGTGTGTGTGTGTGTGTGTGTGTGTGTGTGTGTGTGATTGTGTAATGAGCTCAGATGCTTTGGGTGTGGTGGACTGTGGAGGTCTATTGGAGGACGCAGACACAGCCTCAGCAGCCGAGAGGTGGGGGAGGGGAGGAGGAGACCAGCTGGCTCCCAATCAAGTCCCTCCGGCAGGGTCCCTGCTCTGGTTTTTGTCTCTCCCCCCCAATTGGCAAAGAATAATTTATGAAGCTGCATTGCTCAGTTTTGGAACAGGGGTCAGCAGTATGTGACAAATGTGTTCGTCCGTGGCAAGACTTGGCCTCGACCACGGCAAATTTTGTATGTGTGTGTGTGTGTGTGTGTGTGTGTGTGTGTGTGTGTTTAAAAAAAAATACACATTATAATAGACATATGTTGATCATAAGACCCAATTTACTGAGTGTGAGTCTCCAGGTCTTCAGAGTATGTATGGCAGTGATTTATTATGACACTGTGTATGGCTCCACTATAGTGGTTCTCAAATGTTTTATTTGCAAGGACCCCCATAAGTTACAGACCTTATATGGTCATTCAGGGCTATCTCTTTATGCGTTTCTGCTAATATTATTGTCCACTCATTTTGTGGCCATGGCAAAAGAAAAAATTGACAAAAATGTCCACCACAAGCAAACAGGACGATGACACCTGTTTTGGAAGCAAGCCAACATTTTGAGCGAACCACTGGCCCGAGTGGAATAGTAAGAGAGTGGCGACACGCTTTGATCTCGCCGCAAAGCAGGTGCCTATGGGCTATAGTTCCTATTGGAACTATCCCATTGAGATAGAATGAGCACTTCCGCGTTCCATTGTTACAATGGGAGTCAACGCTAGTGTCGCCACTCTCAGATTACTCTGCCACTGGCATACAGTACTGGGCCAATATATGGATATTATAATGATATCAGACCAGATACTGTCTGGAATGTTGGATTATACTATAATAATAATTTGGCATTCCTTTACTGTTTTTCAGATTTTCATTTCAAGCTTTGTTTCAGTTAGATAAATCAGATACTGTAGACTGTAGAGAATGTAGAGAGACAGGAGACATACAGGACAAGACAGGAGTTGGATTCAAACTCGTGCCCTCATGGCTCAAGTTCACTAGAATAATCTGGTCTGAGCACTGACTGGCTATAGACCAACAGACACGTCATCTGTTCGATTTTGTAAAATAAATAAATTGTCAAATATGTTCTTTTTATATTGTACTTTTCTCCACTACTTATTTGAATACTAGATTTTGATTTTGATTACAAAACATTCTGGAGTCTTTATTAGGCATTCTTGATGCAGTCTCAGTTCATGGCTGAGAGCTTATTGTTGTTATTTCATATCAATGTGTGGGCCGTACTGTATGTACAGTAGGGTGAATGCTCAGCGGCCTGTTTTGGTGTGGTCTGCCTTGGTCCTTGGTTGCTCCTCACCTTAGCTGACCCCATTGGCCCACAATGGCTGTTATGAAGGAAATAGTTTCAACAAGCTTTTTTAACCCTAAGTAAAGCCCATTGTCCTCTTATTTTTAGCTGTGTGTGTGTGTGTGTGTGTGTGTGTGCGTGTGTGCGTGTGTGTGTGCGTGTGCACCCTGGAGGCTCGGTATTTCCCTGGTTTGTTTGGAAGCCAGGCCAACTTGACCACAGTCTCTCTCTCTCTCTCGCTCTCTCTCTCTCTCTCTCTCTCTCTCTCTCTCTCTGTGTTAGTACTAGTAGTGTGTTACAATGGACAATGAAAGATGGGCCAAGCGTGGAACCTGAGTGATTGACTCGCACAAACAAAAATATAAAAGTAGTTGCCACAGTCATAACTCAAAACAATTCTATATTTCTGCTGTATATCTGCCCTTGTCAAGATTGACATAAACACACATTATACACACAAAGGAGTGCAGAACAGAATGTATCGTGGTCAGGCACGTAGCTGACCATTTGGTTGCCCTACTCATAGGATATTTGTGCTGCCCCCCCTCCCAATGAGAGTGCTGCTATTCCTCATGCAGATCGGCTATTTTTTTTGTGAGGACACACACACATTAGGTGGCGGAGCTGTGGAGAAATTTGTTATATTGAGGATCGGCGTGGCACTTTTTGGCACATTTTGTTGCCCCCCTCGGCATGTTTCCCTACTCGCAGTCCGTATTGAGTGTATAGGTAGCTACGGCACGGATCGTGGTAGCACGCACGCACACACACACACACACACACACACACACACACACACAGAGAAACATGCTGTACACAAACCAATGGTAGCAATTTTGTCTCCAGAGGGTGTGTGCATTGTGCATAGTCTTTAACAAATTTGTGCGCAGACTGCTGAGCACACACACTGTCAGTATCCTTGGCACAAGATCTTTTCACAGATCGTTTTCTGTGTCCAAATACATTAATTTAGCGGTCCTTGACATTAAAAGGTTTGTGAGCCTCTGCCCACTGGTCTAGTTGAATCAGAGTTGCATTTGCACACTGAGTGGTCTGGTCTCCACCAGGCCAGGTCAGGTCGTGGCCTCCTGGTGGCGCTATAATAGGCCAATGTAAAAAGTGTGCCATTTCTTCTCATGCCTTTGATGGCACTTGGATGATTTGAGGCCTTTTGTTCCATAAATGTGTTTTGCAAAAATCCACCTATTGGTGGCGCTATGACAGTTAGGATGGAATATGAAATATGGTGACAGATCCATCTTGAGCACATGACTATAGAGATAGTGTGTAACGATTTGCAGGATTTTTGGACAGAATCTGGAGGAGTCATATCAAACAAATGTGTTTTACAAAAGTCGGCCTCCTGGTGGCACTATAAAAGGCAGATGTGAAAAATGCAGGTCAAAGGTTTGTCCTTGGCCTCTAGGGAGTGTGTATGCAACGTTTCACGCAGATCGGTGCAGTTATAGGTAAGAAATGTGAAAAGATATAACAGGCCTTACTGGAAAAGGTTCAACGTTGGCACCAGGGAGTGCGCAAAGTTTGGCATCGACCGGTTTAACGGTGCCGGAGATTAGCTGGTAACGGACAGACACACACACAAACACACACAGGCGGACGGAGTGCAAACCCTACTCTCTCCCCATGCCTTCGGCCTGGTGGAGACAATGAACAGTGGTGATTGTACTGTGTATTTGTCTTAGAGGATGACACAGGAGTGGACTCCCAAAACCTCATCCCGTCCCAATTCCGTGCCAGAGTAAGAAAATCACACTCATGTGAAGTGAGATGCACTCTTATCATCACGCATCACATTCCGTGCTACGGGCTGCACACACAAAGCTGTGCATAGGAGGGGCTAGCGGGCCTCAAAAAGAAAAAGAAATACCATCCCGTCCTCCTCCTGGTAGTAAAGAGGCTAATTGATGTCATTCCCGCTCCTGCTCGCTCCTGGTGACTTCATTCCCGTCCCGTCCCAATCCCGGGATGAATAAAACATTTAATCCCATCCCCCAAAATGTCCTGGTCTGTGTATGACAGGCTGAAACAGCACTTCTCCCAGCAGCTGCTATAGCATTAGAACCGTGTCTGTTTGGCGGTCGCCGCTCATGACATCATCACTATTGGACATCTGGGACCCCCCCTGTGTGTGTGTGTGTGTGTGTGTGTGTGCGTGCGTGTGTACATTAGTTACATGTATGGGCGCCATGGAAACCATGTGCACTGCTGTGATGTGATGCAGTGCTTCCTGCCAATGTCCTCAGTGAGTTATGGTACATCCCATAATAACCCCCTGCTACCAGCAGCTCTATACGTCTGCACAGCAAAATGCTGAGTGTGCATCTAATGCTGGGAGGGTAAAAAGACACCCTAAAAAGACAAGAGTTACATGAACACATGAGTTGTGCAGTGTACATACTGTAGTTCAGTTATAACTGCAAACCTTTTAAGCTCGAGAAACAAAAAGAGAAATTTGATGTCTCAACGGGACCCAAAGAAACAGGTGAAAGAATTGGGTCCCGTCCCACTGTTTTGGGGATAAAAACAGCTGTACAGTAGTAGTTCATCCATGGAGTGATATATGATTTTGTAATAATGACAAAAATGCCCTGGGGACATATTCCCATTGTGGTCCTAGTATTGAATTCATAAAGATGAAAATAACACATTTGTTGTCATCAACAAATACCAGTAAGACGCCTGAGGGCGCAAAGCGACCTCACCCTAAGGGCCGATTCATACTCCTACTTTACCGCTGCTTCGGCGCTGTGTGCTCGTCAGAAAATGTCAGTAGCACCGAACAGGCGACTTTAGGACGGTACCCGCCCCCCCCCCGAACCTCAAATGACGTCACATTGTAGGCTCTACAGCGCCGTACCGACTTTTATTGGGCTCTAAAATAGGAGTGTGAATCGGCCCTGAAGGGGCGAAGCCTGGGTGACTGCTGGGCGAGCACTGGCACTTTGGCATGGGGGGTCAGATCAACATATGGAATGAATTGTGTACTGGCCATAGATGGAGTGTGTCTTGAGTGCACAGGGTTTGATGTGGTCAGATCAACATATGGAATGTCAGAACAGGTCAGCTCCATATATGGAGATCTAAGGGTGGCAGCGGGGGCAGTGTCTTGAGGTTTGATGAGGGCCCAGAAGGGCCGGGCCTTAATTTTCAGGCCTGATGAGAACTCTAGTGTGCCAGCGGGGGCAGACATGTCTTGAGTGTACAGGGTTTGCTATTTGAATTGGTGTCAGGGCTCTCCTCTCCTCTCCTCTCCTCTAGCCCTAGGACAATGTTTCCAGACACCAGTCTCCAGTGTGTTCCTACTGTATATGTAACGGGGAGTCTGTAGTTCTGTGCCGCAGGGTGGCGTACTCTGAGGAGTGTGTGTGTGTGTGTGTGTGTGTGTGTGTGTGAGAGAGAGATAGACAGTGAGTTGACTTGAATACAAGAAAGACAAAGAAAGCGACCATTACTGTATCAACAAACTGATATAACAGCTGGTCAAATAATGTAAGCAAGAGGCAAAAAACTATATGCCTCACATTGTGAATTATTAGATCTGCTATTTTCACAATATGTGCTGTAGCCGACTCGCCGAGTCAAACTAGGAGCTAATGCCTCAACTCATACTATTCCAATTATTAAGGTAGCTCTGAGAGTGTACAAAAATGGTTACAGGTCCATTTGGTTCCATCTGTACACTCTTGGAGTTACAGATCTCCTTAATCCTAACTATCTATAATTTAGCTGGAGGGACCGCCTGGAAACTCGTCAAGTCTCCTTTGTGTCTCCATAGGGAACCACTGCTGTTCATCAAAGTATTGCCATGGGAAATATCCATACATTAAATTCTCCATGGTGTGAGTAATCTATAGAAGTCATTTTGGGGCTGAACTATCCCTTTAAGGGTGTCTGAGAGAGACACAGATTTACCATTGTACTATTGAGCCCCAGATTGATGCCAGATTTGTGACGTTTGACTTGTTATGTTTGCTTGTCGGTTTTCATCTCAGTTCAGATCAATTCAGTATACCACTGTGGTGTGTTTAAGTACACTCAGGCTTCAGACGAGAGAGAGCGCCAGCTATAATGTCAGCCTGTCACTGCTCGTGCCAGTGGAGGATGTGTGGATATAATGGATTGAACAAAAATGTCGTCCATATCACCTCTGGGCTGTACGTATGTATGTATGTATGTATGTATTTGGTTAAAATGGGTGGGGTTTAAAAAAAGGCAAAAGCTTGCTCTGGTGCACTGGCCTAAAAGTGGGTCCTTAAAAACTGCTAAAACGTCTGAAATGTATGTATGTAGGTATGTATGTATGTATGTGTGTAGTATTTAAAAGGGGGGGCTTTTTAGTAAAAAGCCCAGCCCACAAAACCTTCATATATTTAAAACAAATCCAAAATAAGGTTACCAGTGAAGGGCAAAATGCCTATTCACTGGGGACTATGCAAGGCAGAGGCGTCCACCCCCCTGAGTCCAAGTTAAGCTAGACCGCATACCTAATGTATGTATGTATGTATGTATGTATGTATGTATTTGGTTAAAATGGGTGGGGTTTAAAAAAAAGGCAAAAGCTTGCTCTGGTGCACTGGCCTATGTATGTATGTATGTATGTATGTATGTATGTATTGTATGTACACGCTGTGGTGGAAAGTAACAAAGTACATTTACTGTACAATTTTAAGATATTTGTACTACTCAATTTCCAATACTTTTACTCCTTCTCCACTACATCTTGCATCCAAATATCGTACTTTTAACGCCACTACAATTATTTGAATACTTTACTGAACTGTACTGCATGATGATTTGTAATCATAATCTAAATCTACAAAAGTTACTTTGTATATAGATTTACAGTGAAATGGGACATTCTGCATAACGAGCCAGAACCTTTGCACTTTCACTCAAGTTAATTTTGAATTCTGGACATTCACTTGTAATTTACAGAGGATTTCTTCATTGCAATAGGCCTACTGCTACTTGTACTTAAGTAAAACATGTGAGTACTTTTTCCAGCACTGTGTACATGGGTGTGGAGATCTACCTACCCCCTCTCTCCTCTCTCTCTCTCTCTCTCTCTCTCTCTCCTGGCCTGCAGTGTGTCAGGGTGATGTAGACGACATGTGATTAATGTGACAAACTCATGATACGGACTCATAATTCACGTCGGTCGGTTTGATACGGTGTAGCGACGGATGGGCTGCCGTCCAATCACAGTAAACTTCAGTCTTCAGAGAACGAAAATATGATTGGCTCGGGCGCGTCACTGTGCTTGTCTCTCTCTCTCTCTCTCTCTGTCTCTCTCTCATACTGTATGTCTGTCTGTCCCTCTCTCTGTTTCCTTCTATGTCTCTGTCTGTCTGTCTGTCTGTCTCTCTCTGTGTCCTTTATTACACATTTTATAGGCAGTCTCTCTCTCTCTCTCTGTCTCTGTCTCTGTCTCTGTCTCTGTCTGTCTCTCTCTCTCTCTCTCCTCTCTCCTCTTCTTCTCTCCTTCTCTCTCTCTCTCTCTCCTCCTCTCATCTCTCTCTCTCTCTCTACGTGTCGGTGCTTGTGAGGAGGTTCTGACAGAACACATCACTGGCCGTAGCGTAGCCTCGTAGCGTAGCCTCGGTGCTCTTCATGTCCCGACAGGGCAGACAGGCATGCAGAGCTTTCAGGGCTAATGTGTTTTCATAGTTCAGCCTGTCTCTGTCGACACAAGTCCACCAAACCATCATCATCCCCCTTTCACTCAACCCAAATATGCCTCGCCTGTCTGTCTGTCTGTCACCCATTATGTGAACAACAAAATTAAACATTTGCTTTTGGGATAGGTGGGGAAAATAAGTAGACCCACTTACTGAAATGGGTTATAGAGCACAGACAGACAGAACAGACAGACAGACAGGACAGACAGACAGACAGACAGACAGACAGACAGACAGACAGACAGACAGACAGACAGTGTTTTATTGTTGCTGTCAAGGTCGGAAGGTGTAAGTCCTGATTGATAAACAATGAAACCTGAATACTTTGCAACAACATCCTCTATATTAAAGTTAATGGTTTCTTTGTGACAGTTGGAATGTCTCATGAAAACGGAAAACACTGCCATTTGAAAACAGCAAAATGCTCCACTGTGTGTGATGGGTTTTGAGCTCCGCCGTTTTGGCCACGTTTGGAATGAGACTGCTGAGAAGTAGTAACGGTTTAGTGTTGCCGTCAGTCAGTGTTTCATGCTATGGCAGGTGACCTGGCTGGAATGTGGACGCGTGCAGCTTTACACCAAAACATGTTGTCGGCGGCGTATCCGCTGACATCTCAGTAACAGGTTAATACCAGGGCGTTTGTGGGTAAATGTGGACGGCTGTGTTTGGGGTTGTGGTGACAGTTTTCAGGATGTTTGTGCTGCGTGAGTGTGTGTGTGTGTGTGTGTGTGTGTGTGTGTGTGTGTGTGTGTGTGTGTGTGTGTGTGTGTGTGTGTGTGTGTGTGTGTGTGTGTGTGTGACTGTGTGTGTGTGTGTGTGTGTGTGTGTGACTGTGTGTGTGTGTGTGTGTGTGTGTGGTTGTCTCAGCACTGCCTCTCTCCTCACCTCATCACACACACATATGCATGGGCACGCACGCTACTCACTCCCTCTGTGTCTCTCTCACTATCTCTCTCTCAGTGCACACACAAACAGTGCATGCATGGACAAAAACAGGAACACATGCATGACACACACGTGTGTGGGTCTTAAGATTGCGTTTGTAACGGCGGCGGACGGCGGGGGAATCAATTCATTGACCGTGGCGTCCACGATGCGAGCAGAGCGTTACCTAGAGACGCTGCTAGCGGAGGATATCAGCAAGGACCATTCTGAATCAATACTTACTTACTTAATGCCATTTATGCCGGCTGGCATGTATAGGGCAGCAACAAAGGATCTCCCCTTCCGTCTGTTCTGGACCAGCGTCTTTATAGATCCCCAGGTGTGACGCAGGGTCTTCAGCTCTCCCTCCACTGTCCTACGCCAGGTGTTCTTGGGTCGGCCTCTTTTGCCTTTGCCCTCTGGTGTCCAGTGAAGTGCAGTTGTGGTGATGTTGTCCTGTTCTCTACGTATGCCTGCATGCCCAATCCATTTCCACCATCATTCCGTACATTCGTGTTGATTTCCTTTGTTGCTGTTTCCGTAACAATATGGTTTTTTTTTTACGATACTGGGTTGTTAGCCCTGTGCCCAACCCCCAACCTGGAGGGCCAGTGGATTCTGAATCAATTATTATATAAAAAAGAAGTCAAAAGACGATCTCGGG
>NC_137881.1:21904271-22082410 GCF_963924005.1 Protomyctophum bolini | reverse complement strand
AAGTATTAAGGTTTCATTGATTTATCAATCAGGACTTACACTCGCCATTGAAGAACACTAAATGCTCCACTGTCTGTGATGTTTTGTCTCCGTCCTGTTTGTCTCGTTGAATGTCTGTCTGTATAGTATGTTAGCGTTGCCGTCTGTCAGTGTTTCATGCTATGGCAGGTGACCTGGCTGGAATGTGGACGCGTGCAGCTTTACACCAAAACATGTTGTCGGCGGCGTATCCGCTGACATCTCAGTAACAGGTTAATACCAGGGGCGTTTGTGGGTAAATGTGGACGGCTGTGTTTGGGGTTGCGGTGACAGTTTTCAGGATGTTTGTGCTGCGTGAGTGTGTGTGTGTGTGTGTGTGTGTGTGACTGTGTGACTGTGTGTGTGTGTGTGTGTGTGTGTGTGTGTGTGTTGTCTCAGCACTGCCTCTCTCCTCACCTCATCACACACACATATGCATGGGCACGCACGCTACTCACTCCCTCTGTGTCTCTCTCACTATCTCTCTCTCATGCACACACAAACAGTTGCATGCATGGACAAAAACAGGAACACATGCATGACACACACGTGTGTGGGTCTTAAGATTGCGTTTGTAACGGCGGCGGACGGCGGGGGAATCAATTCATTGACCGTGGCGTCCACGATGCGAGCAGAGCGTTACCTAGAGACGCTGCTAGACGGAGGATATCAGCGAGACCATTCTGAATCAATACTTACTTACTTAATGCCATTTATGCCGGCTGGCATGTATAGGGCAGCAACAAAGGATCTCCCCTTCCGTCTGTCCTGGGCCAGCGTCTTTATAGATCCCCAGGTGTGACGCAGGGTCTTCAGCTCTCCCTCCACTGTCCTACGCCAGGTGTTCTTGGATCGGCCTCTTTTGCCTTTGCCCTCTGGTGTCCAGTGAAGTGCAGTTGTGGTGATGTTGTCCTGTTCTCTACGTATGCCTGCATGCCCAATCCATTTCCACCATCATTCCGTACATTCGTGTTGATTTCCTTTGTTGCTGTTTCCGTAACAATATGGTTTGACAATACTGGGTTGTTAGCCCTGTGCCCAACCCCCAACCTGGAGGGCCAGTGGATTCTGAATCAATTATTATATAAAAAAGAAGTCAAAAGACGATCTCGGGGTCTGGACGGTTAGCTCAACCGTCTGGGCCAACCTGACGGCCTTTGCCGTGTGTCACTCCCCCATCTCTCTTCCCAGTAAAACTCTATTAATAAAGGCAAAAAAGCAACAAAAAAAGACGAGTGATTTAACAAGAGTGTGTGAGTGTGTGCGTGCGTGTGCGTGTTCACCTTAATATACTGCAGAGTTCATTTGAGGTTGACATTCACTCTGAATGAAAGGGCTGGGCTTTGAATTATGTGGACTGAACTCACTGAAGTAACCCTATCCGACATCAACTCAAGTCCTGTTTAATACAAGGATGTCCGTGCGTGCGTGCGTGCGTACATATGTGTTGTTCCACATTAGCATGCCATGTAGTATCATTCTAGACACAGCTGCAGGGCATGTAAAACAATGATGGAGAAAGTTGTGTTGTGTCAGCACGCATGCACGTGTGTGTGTATGAGTGGGGGGGGGGGGGGGGGGGGGGGGTGGTGGCAGCCACATGAACCCAGGTGCCTTGACTCACTGTCTGAGAGGGTGTGTGTGTGTGTGTGGTTTACAGTTACAGTTAATTGAGGTGAAGACAGGGCAGTGTGTGTATTCTCCTGTCTCTCTCATTGTCTATAAAGGTTAGCTCTATGAAAACACTGCTAGAGGCTGTCAGCTGATCATTTCACCCCCCTCTCTCTCTGTGTACCTCTAGCTAACCTGTCGAAAAAAAACTTTTGGGCAGATTTTGGTCTTTTTCAGTCGCTGCCTCTAAACTAGAGCCTAGAGTCACTATAGATACTTTTCAAATCAAATCTTAAGACCCACATCTTTTCTCTTGCTTCTAGCTCTGTTTTTAGGATGCTCCATATGGGCTCTCTCTCTCTCTCTCTCTCTCTCTCTCTCTCTCTCTCTCTCTCTCTCTCATGTTCCTGCCATTCATGTCCAGTGTACTGAACTCTTTACATTGGACTCCACCATGAGGACAGCTCAGTGAGGAATGTGTGTGATTTGATCGGCCAACCGCTAGTGAGGCTTTGGCTCCGACGTCTGCACAGTGAAGACCAGTGGTGTAAATGTAACTCCATGAGTGTACAAACGTTACAAACACCAAACCAAAATGGAAAGGACCCTTATCTGGTTCCATTTGTACCCAGTATATACTCCTGGAGTTAGATGAACACAGAGGACTTGTGGTTGTTATTGAACTACTGCCATTTGAAAGTTGTGTATCTATTCACATAAGAATGGAACAATACAATTCTACCTCTATCTGCTCTACATTGGTGTCACTTTATGCACATGCATAAAGTGAGTGTCCTCTCTAATGCTATAGTTATAAGGCCCAACACCAATGATCTGCCATGCAACTCCTTGCAACATACCTGTGACAGAAACACTGGCTGCTTTTAGCCCAATGAGGTTTTTTGTTGTTGCAAAAATAATGTTTAGAATGGATTCAGCATCATGAAAACCCCCTAGTTTGACACGTTTTTGCTTTCTACACGTTGTTAATGGTCACATATTATGCCAATTATGAAAATTGCTCAACATATGCTAAGTTAGTATCCGGCGGTTCCTACATGCTGGGGACCCATATACTCAACATAAAACCTTGGTGTACTCAACATGTCCGGGTTCACAATTGGGCTATAATGGGCTGGCCAGTAGACTATTAACTGGTCATATATCACACACGAAGTGTGCCGAACGATTGTTATGAGCTATACTTTAAGTCAAGACAGTCCGTGCAGGTGCACATGTCAGTTTGGAAGCGCTCATTTTCAATAACGCAACGTCCTGCTGCCTCCTAATCATGTGACATTTAGAAACAGGCCAACGGAGGACCGTTGAGCGCTTCCAACCTCCAACGTTCCATGTTGCTCAATGTGTTGCCACTCGGTCTAGATGGACAGCGTTTTAAGCTTGGAGATCTGTTATTTCTGCTCTTTAAAACGGCTAAGACTATGACGACATAATTGCGATGATCTCAAATAAGTGCGATTAGACGATGTAGTAATCGTGACAGCCCTAGTGAGGACCAATTATGTGAAGATAAGATTGGAAATGTGGTGAAGTGGTCCAGTAAGTGAAAACATCTGAGCGTATAGCCTATACTTCTTCCACCACAGACTTCACATGCAGCGAGCGAGGGATGAGGGAATGGAGAGATAGAGGGATGATGAAAGATAGGCTGTGTGTCTTCAAGCACCACATCCAAGGAGAGAAGGAGGAGGCACGCGGCATGAGGGAAAGCGCTGTGGTTTGGGACCAGGCCCACAGTCGATCACGCTTTAAAAAGGGGGGAACGCACAGAGTTTAAACACACGCTTAATGGAATAGCTTAATGCTAGCTCTAATGGCTGCGTGCTGCCCTGTTGGTTAATGGCTCACAGATGCTAGGTGAGTTAGCTCGAGGCCAAACACGCTATAAGCGTCCCGCAGGCATCATTTCAGCCCTCGCTGAATGGCTAGAGTATAATGGTTCTCAAAAAGGATGTATGTGTAAGTTTGGCTGCGGTGCCAATTAATACATACAAGATTTTGTGTTGTTAAAAAAAATGGCAAAATGTATCCACACTTTTTCAAGGAATGCCCAGATATTTTTTTGCGCTCTGCTGTGTTCATTGTAGGGGGGGGGGGGGGCACATCTACAAGCTCCAGCTCGCGGATCTGCAGTTTTCGATGCTTCTCGTGTGACGCTGCAGTGTGATCAAGTCGGCCCGTTCATTTATGAAAGAACACACAAAGTTAGAATATGGAGACAAGAGGTTTCTACCCGACGGCAACGATATGCCACGTGTAAATATGTAGATGGGTACCATTCACGCCACTGTTTGTTGGGAGACCTGTAATGTGACTGTAAGCCTGTACCTCTCTGCCTGAATGCATATCAGAAGCACACGTTTACAGATGTCATGCAGCAGATGGATGGGGGTGACGGGGGTGACGGGGGGGTTACTCATGTCACATTGTGTGAAAGTCAAATAACCGTGAACGTGTTGGCTTTAGCCCTGCGTCCACACATTGCACTGGCGCGCCTCGTCATCCTCACAGTCACTCACAGCTGGTACTGTGCACAGTCACGCACACACGCACACACTGCGCGTGTGCGCACACACACACACACACACACACACACACACACACACACACACACTCACTCACTCACTCACTCACTCACTCACTCACTCACTCACTCACTCACACGATACATGTGTTTAATGGCTGTTTTAAAACCGAGACCTGTAGCAGCATGGAGCAGTGAAAGCGTAAAGTCCCTCCGATTCATTCAAACAACTTTGAATTGGTCCTCCAGCCTGCACGGAACACACGCACGCGCGCACACACACACACACACACACACACACACACACACACACATGCACGCATGTAGAGACAAAAGAAAGCGCTGCTTGTGCATTCTTCCTGACTGTAGGTGTGTTATGGTAAATGAAGTGTCCACATTAGCAGACGCTCCAGCTGTCACATTCCTCCAGAGCTGTGTACTGGAAGAGTTGGCCCCGTGGTGCGGCGCTCTAATCATAGGGAACCTCCTCTGCACCCACCACATAAACCCTACTGTGTTATAGGCTTAAAGGGATATTTCACTTTCAAACATGTCTACTCGGGCTCTTGTTTGCACGCTCACAAAGCAGGGCAGTGTGAGCTTGTATAGATCTGCTATATTATGTGTGAGCTTGTAGATCTGCTCTATTATTCTGCATGCGACCACTTGTAGAACCAGGCATTGCGACGGCATCGAGGCCTGCCAACAAATACAAGTTGGTGCTAAATCAACTGTGTACACTTACTAAATATCAAAGGATTTTAGTCGACTAAAACTGGACTAAATCTAAACATTTCAGATTACTATGACTATAAAACTGAATCAAAATCAACAGTGGTGTGTGTGACTGCATGCGTGGTGGTTGGTTGTGTGTCACTGTCTGTGTGCGTATTGATAGGTCTCCTTCTCTCCATGGGGTATTATGTGTGGTTTGTCTCCAGCCTGCAGGCTTTTTAATAAGCAGCTTGTTTTATATGTCTTTGATCTTCCTGGAACAACAGGAGGACAACCGCCCCCCCCCCCCCCCCCCCCCCCCCCCCCCCCTCTCTTATTCACAGACAACACGCAGGAAATGGAAGACCACTGGCAGCGTGGTAATGTGTGCGCTGTGAACATTTTTCAGAATGCATGGTGTGTGTTACACAAACACAGTTGCTCTCAGCGTGCAGTCTGCTGTGACGTTGTTCCAGTTCATATCTCTCTCTGTGCAACGCAGCTTTAAACACTTCCATCCCTCTCAGCTGGCAGTCATCACTGTCTGGGGTCATTCCAGACCAGCGGAGCTTAGAGGTTCAATCAAGACTGGCTAGCAAGGTCTGTTAGACTCTTATCAAATGTCTTCATTGAGACGGTAGGAGAGCTGAGAGGGAGACAGTGTGGGAGAGACAGACAGGAGAGCTGAGAGGGAGACAGTGTGGGAGAGACAGACAGTAGGAGAGCTGAGAGGGAGACAGTGTGGGAGAGACAGACAGGAGAGCTGAGAGGGAGACAGTGTGGGAGAGACAGACAGGAGAGCTGAGAGGGAGACAGTGTGGGAGAGACAGACAGGAGAGCTGAGAGGGAGACAGTGTGGGAGAGACAGACAGGAGAGCTGAGAGGGAGACAGTCTGGCAGAGACAGACGGTAGGAGAGCTGAGAGGGAGACAGTGTGGGAGAGACAGACAGTAGGAGAGCTGAGAGGGAGACAGTGTGGGAGAGACAGACAGTAGGAGAGCTGAGAGGGAGACAGTGTGGGAGAGACAGACAGTAGGAGAGCTGAGAGGGAGACAGTGTGGGAGAGACAGACAGTAGGAGAGCTGAGAGGGAGACAGTCTGGGAGAGACAGACAGTAGGAGAGCTGAGAGGGAGACAGTGTGGGAGAGACAGACAGTAGGAGAGCTGAGAGGGAGACAGTGTGGGAGAGACAGAAAGTCACCGAGAGGGAGAGACACAGCTGGAAGTCGTAACCTGATTTAATCATCAAGCTGTGTAATTTCCATATTTTGAAGTAAATCCTGTATTGACAGGGCTTGATACAGATTCACTTATTGGGGATTTGGAGCAGGCCACTGGCTGCCAGACAGTGGTGATCAGTTACAGTACTGTATTGACTCTCTGTCCAACCACAATCCAAACTCCACAACTCTGGGCTTTCCAGCTCGCTAGCCTGGCCGCCAGTACGGTGGTGTGAAGTGACAAAGTACATTTACTAAAGTACTGTACTGTACTGTACTGTACTGTACTGTACTGTACTGTACTGTACTGTACTGTACTGTACTGTACTGTACTGTACTGTACTGTACTGTACTGTACTGTACTTCTATTCCATTACATCTCAGAGGCGACTATTGTACTTTTACTCCACTCCAATCATTTGAAAACGTTATTCATTATTTCATTATTACAATGTGTCGTGATGCGACACATTGTGATCTTGTAGAAATGTATATTAGTTGAAAATTGTATTTGAAAACTTTTGTTACTTTAAGTACATTTCGATAGCAATACTTTTGTACTTTTATCCCAGTAAATTTTGAATTCCGGACTTTGACTTATAACAGAGTAGTTCTACATTGCAGTATTGATACTTTAACTTGAGTAAAAAAGAATACTTACAATTACTGTACTTAATTTTGAGATATTTTTACTTTAAAGGAGTATTTACAATGTTCAATATACTTTTATTTCTACTCCACTACATCTCAGATCCAAATATTGTACATTTATTTTAATCCTTTAGGTAAAGTTACTTTGTAGATTTTTATTATTATAAAACATACAGCAACCACTTGCCCTACAGTATATACATTTTGGCCATTTGAAAATAGCTGATCTACAAGCTCACAATGTGTCGCATCGCGACACATTGTGAGCTTGTAGATCTGCTATTTTCAAATTATTATTATACATTTGATAACTGGAAATGGGACAAACGTCTGCATAATGAGTACTTTTACGTTTTGATACATTTTGAAGCAAGTCAAGTACAGTACACATTGAATTCCAGACTTTTACTAGAAATACAGAGTATTTCTATATTGCAGTATTGATACTTTTACTTGGGTAAAAAAAGAAGTCTGTGTACTTTCCCCCCCCTGCTCACAGTGTACGGTATGTCGGCAGGCCATGCTGCCCAGTTCAACCAACCACAGTGTTCTGCTATAGCAGCCGCTAAGCAGCTTCACTGGAGCAAAACACCTCAATGCTAATTGTTTCAGATTTCACTCTGGGCACGCCGGTGTGCCCGGCCAGACCGCCGTATAGCGTTCCTCTCCTGACCACGCAAAGCCCTATTATTTCATGCTTTTGTCGTATATGTGGCTGGGTGGGTCCAACGACAACAACATGGAAGTGTGAGGTGAACAGGCCATTTTGGGCGGACGTTAACATGTGATGGATATAACCTCATCCTCTACAGCTCTGTATACGTTGTCATATATGTGACGAAGGAGGAGATGTTCTTCTCGTCTTTCATCATCTATCCGCCGTAGTCTGAAAACCCACCTTTTCAGACTCCATCATGGCCCATAGCACTTACTCTACCCTAGATAGCACTTCTGTAGACTTAGATAGCATTTGAAACAGACTTATAGCATGTTATGTAGACAGCACTAGAATTGCATTGTATATAGTCATAGCACGCCATAGTACATATGTATAGCATAGTAGTATATATGTAAAGTTTATACGTATAAATTTCATTATATAGATATTCCACTGTTACTTTCTTAGCTTACGCATGTTTCATGATGAATGTTTTTATGTGATGTATTCCCATGCTTTTGTTCTTGCTTGATGTAAGTCGCTCTGGATTAAGAGCGTCTGCTAAATGCCTAAATTGTAAATTGTAAATTGATATAGGCCTAAAATAGGGAGGATGAAAGTGCGCCACTTAACACCCCGATCGGGTCCATTTGGTTCCATTTGTACACTCTCAGAGTTACATTAACATTGATTTTACAATATAAATTGGGGGTCCCAGAGATAGAAATGCCACGGGGGTGTTTGAAATGAAAATGGTTGAGGTCCTAGAGCCGTAATAGAAATCTTCTCTTATGGGTGTCCCTGGCATATCTTTTCAAATGTGGGTCCGCGGGCTAATACATGTCGATGTAGGGGTCCTGGACGTGAAAAGGTTTGGGAGCCAGTGTCGTAGTGTACGTGTGGAGGTGCTCGGAGGGGGGTCCAAACAACAGGTCCAGGACCGGAGCAGAGCACTGACCTACATTTATGCTCACGTGAAAGGAGGGGTCTTTTATTGCGTTCATTCTTTGTGCGTCAGCTCGGGCGACATCTGTTTGTGTGTGTGTGTGTGTGTGTGTGTGTGTGTGTGTGTGTGTGTCACAGTGTGTGTGTTACAGGTGTCTGGGGGGCAGGTATTTGGTGCCCTAGGCTCTCCTTTGCCTTTCATCGTCTGTCCATCAATCGGTTCATGTCTTCATTGCACATTCCCTCATAGTGGGTGTGTGTGTGTGTGTGTGTGTGTGTGTGTGTGTGTGTGTGTGTGTGTGTGTGTGTGCACGTGCTGCATTGTGCATTGTGTTTACAAAGCCTCACCAAGCTATCATTACGTCTCTCAGTAAAATAAATATTATACCCTCTCTCTCTCTCTCTCTCTCTCTCTCTCTCTCTCTCTCTCTCTCTCTCTCTCTCTCTCTCTCTCTCTCTCTCTCTCTGAAATACAGGTATACACACAAACACATGAAGCAAAAATGCCTAGAGTAAAACTAGAGTTTATTTTTTTAACACAGTTGGTATTTGGGCGCGGCCATTACTGAGGAGTAATCAGCACTGCTTAGCTACACCTGGCTAACAGGGCACTGCTCCATGGATGCAGTGTCCATGCATTCTTACATTTGACCATTTTAAGAAGTTCAACAGGCATCGACATATCTTGATTGGCTTACCTAAACCTAAAGGGGTTCTGTAGGATACTTAAGTACAATTTACAAGCTTAGCTCACAATGTGTTGCAATGCAAGGCAATGTGAGCTTGTACTTGCTACTTTCTTTTTTTTTACTTTTGAAATGGGACATTCTACATAATGAGTATACTTTCTGCTTTTGGTACTTTAAGTACATTTTGATACTAATACTTTCACTCAAGTACATGTTTTATTCCAGAATTGTACTTGTACACTTGTACCAATGCATTTCACATATGTGAAAATATACCCTACACTACCGTGACAGAAAACACCCAAAGGGGTTAATTGAATTCCCTCTGTGTCACTCCCAATCAATTCCCTCAATCCCAACACATTCCTCCCCGGCACAACGCTCCTAAAGTGTCAGTGTAAGACAAACATAGTAAAGAATCTGTATTATGTCAAATGTGCTATTATGATGTCCCTATGTGCATGTCCCACCCTTCTAAGAAATGTCACATAGAAAAGCAATACTTTATTTTTTGGGCTAAACTTGAACAAAAGCACATTTTTCTCTGACACCAACAATTCAATACAATCCTGGCTGGTGGAGAGATGATTTACAGTAAGTGGAATGCAATACTGTGTGTGTGTGTGTGTGTGTGTGTGTGTGTGTGTGTGTGTGTGTGTGTGTGCGCTTAAAAGAAGTTGAAAGTCTGCAATCAAAGATTGTAATTGAGCGTATGTTATGGGAGAACAGATCTTTAATTTAAGATGTAGGACGGTCATTCCACGTGGTTGGGGCACTAAAAGTTTGCACGTGAATACATACAGGCCTGCGTATTTATTCCACCCACACCCGATCAAAGCACATTTTTTACAATTCGCTCTAATTCCACAAGTGCTGTTCTTTCCACCCCATGCCCAAACATACGAAGACGTGAGAGGAGGGAGAGGGAGGGAGAGGGGGGAAAATCTACATCATCATGAACCCAACCCACACATCTCCCCTCCACCCCCTCCACCCCTCCACCCCCTCCATGCCCTCCCCAGGTGACGTGGAGACAGGAAACGGTCAGTGACAGCTGTCGCTGCTGTCATTTCCTGCCACCACCGAGGTGAGTTGCTCGTATGAGTTGCTCGTATGACCACCCCCCCCCCCCCCCACCACACACACACACACACACACACACACACACACACACACACACACACACACACTTGTCGTCAGTCACCGAGTCCATTCTCGGACTGTCACTAGAATGAGCGCTGGTGGTGCGCTCGTGTGGGGCAGGTTTGTTGACGGACTGTAACGGGGGTGTGGCTGTGTTGACGCGCGCCGTTCTCTGCCTTCTGTGTAATTGCCTTAATGGGGGTCAGGTGTGGCCGAATGCAGCGTTTCTCAACCTGTTCAGGTTTTTGAGACCAATTAAAGCGGGAAAGCATCTGTGTCATTTTTTATTTTAGCTATACTGTACAGTAGCATATTAGTTGGCCATTGAAAAATTGCAGATCTACAAGCTCTTACCGCGGTACAAAGTGGCACGCTATGCACATTTTGTGAAATCATGAAAAATAGTGCAAATCTTTGAACATATTTTTTAATTTTTCTCAGTCTGAGGGGGGGGGGGGTCCCGATGGAAAAGTCTCCATGGCATGGGTTGAGTAATCAATAGGAACAGAAGTCATTTTCAGGGTGAACTATCCCTTTGCTGGGATCCAGATTTCATAAGCGTTGGCAGCCCTGTGTGGATCATTGCAGTGGAGCGTCCACATCATGATGGTCACACAACACATGCTGCTCTACAGGAGCCAGCTGCAGAAGCACCACGCATTAAGATATCAGGCCCATAAAGACTGTGTCACTGTCAACCGTGTGGGCGCGTGTGTGTGCATGTGTGTGTGTGTGTGTGTCCCACCCTTCTCAGAAATGTGAAAGACATGCTAAGCGTGACGAGCGACAAATGGCAGCACTAGTCCCTTTTTATTAGAATCAGATGAGAGAGAGAGAGAGAGAGACTGATAATACTGATAAAATGTATGACAGGGAGAATAGACAGAATGGACACACACATGCACACACGTGCCCGCACGCACGCACAACACAACACATGTGCAGACAGTGCATACATGCACGCATAGAGCCAGAGACATCATCTCACGCACGCACACGCAGGTCAACTCTCCACATTGTGTGTGCGCGTGTGTTGTGACTCCAAACTGATTCCTTCATTCTTTATTCCAACTCTCTCCGTTTCACCTCAATCCACATTGTTTTTCTATCCGCCCTCTCTCTCTCTCTCTCTCTCTCTCTCTCTCTGCAGATACCAGGGGTTTGATCCTTGTATGCTTTGGGCCATAATTTACAGTATCTGCCATATATGTAGCTGCTTGGTACATTTTTGTGTTAATAGGCCGAGGCTGGCATTTCCTTGCATGCGAGGGTGTGTGTGTGTGTGTGTGTGTGCACGTGTGTGTGCGTGCATGTGCGTGTGCACGTGTGTGCGCGCTGGCAGTCGTTCTCTAATCGTTATTTACACAGGGCCGGCCGTGCTAATGACGGAGCGCAAAGTCAATTTCATGCAAAGTTTCCATTCTCTTATTTGTCTAACCCACTTTTCGCCCCCGAACCCCCTCCTCTCCCCCTCCTCTCCCCACGCAAATGTCAGATATTTCTGGGCCTGCGATCAGCATGTTTACCCTGATAATGAGAGCGTCACACCCTGAGAGAGAGAGAGAGAGAGAGAGAGGTGGAAGAATGAAAAAAAAGAGAGAAATGTTTTAACTTTTTGGCAGCGTTACAGTTGTGGTGTGGTGATATTTCCACCTTGCCTTGTGAGGAAAATAAAGCGTGTGTGTGTGTGTGTGTGTGTGTGTGTGTGTGTGTGTGTGTGTGTGTGTGTGTGTGTGCAGTATGTGCGACGCGTGCTCACAACATGCACCTGACCTTTGAAATACTCTCGCATCTTACAGCATGAAACATTAGAGGTAATTGCAACTGCAGCACCTGGCTGGGATTCCAACTATGGAGATTGACAGACATCCAGCTTGAGATACGGAAACATCCCTTTTTTGGAAAGTAAACGACCCCTTTCCAGTCCCTTTCTTCTGTACTTTTACTCAAGTACATTTCCAAAAATATATATAATCTATAAAATAAGGAAGTAAGGAACAAAGTGTGTCCCTTATCAGTTCAAAGATAACTTTTGGTACTTTAAGTACCAAAAGTACAGTATACTCATTATGCAGAATGTCTCATTTAAAGTTTACAAATGTATATAAATCTTTTGAAAATAGCAGATCTACAAGCTCACAATGCCTGACCTGACCTCAGCCAAACATGTTTGAGCTACACCAGCGGTTCATAACTCTGAGATTGTACACATGGCACCAAATTAAATTAAAATTGATCCGTTCCATTTGTTACACTCTCAGAGTTACAGACCTCTAAGGGTCCATGAAGGGAACCCCGTCAAGGAACCCCAAGAGTCCCTGGGCCTCACTTGGACCTTAGTAAACTGGACCAAATCTCAAAAACAGCCTACCTACAAGCTCACAGCGCATTGTGTTGCAACACATTGTGAGCTTGTAGATCATGTAGATTAAATGAACAAAGACATCCATCAGTCTCGAGAGACTATGGATATAGTAGGGGTTCTTCTGCTTTCGGTGCAGCGTTGGGAGTGTCTGAACAGACTTGTACAGGATTTGCATCCCTTATGCACTTCACAGACTGATGCCGGTCTGTCTGTTTGGTTTTGGGCCTCATTCTTCAGTCTCTTTGCCACGGACTGCTGGGCAAGCACTCTCCAGGACGGATGCTGTTTGGCTACTTTTGGTGATGCCCATAATGCATCTAAGGCAGCTCATGTGGAAGGCATTGAGTTTACAGAACATAAGGTAGACCTTAGTAACCCTAATTCCAACTGGTGAGAGTGTGAGAGTAAAAGGACTAGCTGTCCCGGGGCTCCGTGGGCTGAGACGGGGTGTGTCAGTACCTCTCTTTCTTACTGTGAATCAGACCTACATTATATTCCATTCCGGCCGGTCTTGTTCCGTTCCGTCCCTGAGCAAATAACACTTCCTTCTGTTTGTGTTAACAGAGGGGGGGGGCATGGAAAGCAATCCACACACACACACACACACACACACACACACACACACACACACACACACACACACACACACACACACACACACACAGTGTCCTCTAGTCTTCTCCCATGAACAGTGTCGTAGTGTTGTCCACCACAGTGAATGGCTGACTTATGCTTAGTTGTGTGTGTGCTCACACCAAAAACAGCGAGCTCACAGCTTGTAGATCTGTTTTCTATTGCAAAGCGATATGTGATATTGTCACATGTGATGTGACAATAAAGCTGATTCCCATTGTGTTTTGGGTGTGTTCCCATGGTCAGCAAGGAGCCAGCAGTCCTCCCAGCATGCATCAGTCCTCATGGAACGTGTTTGTGTGTACTACCCAGTGGTGGGCAGTAATTAGTACTTTAGTAGGTAGTACATTTACTTGTACTGTACTTAAGTACAATTTTTGTACTTTTTATTTTAATATTTCCAATTCCCAGTACTTTTACTTCTACTCCACTACATCTTGTTGAAAACTTTAGTTAGTACAGTAGTTACTTTAGTTTGTAGATTTTGATTATTACTGCAAATCATACATGAACCAATAACCTCTTCAGCCCTATATACATTTCGGCCATTTGAAAATAGTATTTCTACATTGCAGCGAGATGACGTTTTAAGGTGTTATTTACTGCCATAAACAAACATTAAAGTCCATAGACTTGGCGGGCAAAAATTACAGCATAACTGCCCTAAACAAACATTAAATGTCCATAGACTTGGCTGGCCTATGACGTAATTTCTCAAAAATGAGAAATCTTGAGAGAATTTGAAAGATCATTTCCGTGGTACAGACACACACAGCCATGGGCATAGGAGGGGGTGTCGCCCTGAACAATCTTCTCTTCTGGCACAGAGTCCTCTCAGAGGTTGGTCCGCGGGCCTTAATACATAGCAATTTGGGGGCCTTGACATGAAAATGTTTGAGAAGCACTTGCATAAAAGCTCATGCTCGGAGGCAGGCGGGTTGAAGTGACCCGTGGGGGGGAGAGACCCGAGGCAAAGACTTATTGCCCCCTTGTCCTCTGGAGTGGAGAGAGGTCTCTGCCAAAGACTTATTGCCCCCTTGTCCTCTGGAGTGGAGAGAGGTCTCTGCCAAAGGAATGCATGTTCCTACTGGGGTGCCATGGCCTGTTAGACAGACAGACAGACAGAGGGAGAGGGAGAGAGAGAGACAGAGAGAGAGAGAGAGAGAGAGAGAGAGAGAGGGAGGCGCCTTTCACATTTCTCAAATACCTGTTCAATAAATCTCATCATGAAGCTGGTAGTTATGGAGGAGACGGCTGTGTCGTGGTGTGTATGACATGAAATATACACTCCTGGAACTGATCTATCCACGTGGATAAAAGCATGGATGTGTGCTGCAAATTATGCAATAAAAAATGTGCAGCACGCCATTAAAGCTGCTATAAGCAATAATATGTCAATATTTTAATGACCTTTTTATTGTATTTATGTTTTGGTATTCAGACAGCCAGCAATGGGTAAAACGCTCCCAAAAACATGTAGTCTCTGGAGACACATCTAGGGGCCGCAATCTGCATTCAAAGATGTTCCTAGAAGCTTTGTCATTGGTCGAAAAAAAAAACCTGGTCGTAATGACCAAGCAGACAGGCAACCAATTACAAAGCTTCTAGCAGATTGCGGCCCCTAGATGTGTCACAGAGAATACATTATTTTTGGGAGAGTTCTACCCATTGCTGGCTGTCTGAATACCAAAAATAAATAAAATAAAAAGGTCATCAAAATGTTGACATTATTGCTTATAGCAGCTTTAAGGCATTTAATTGTATCCACACTGTTCAATGTTATTCAGTCCATTGTTGTCTATCCTGGACACTTATTTTAGCACTTTAAGATTTGTTTCAAATGTAAAGTGCGTTATAAATAAAATGTATTATTATTATTATCACGATCAATTGGGATACGTCTGTCTGATTTCCCTGCTGGTAACGCCGCGGTCTTGTAAAAAACAATAAGTGACACGATGCTGTAGGTTTACATTGATTTTAGAACAGCCACAAGGCGTTAGTTCCGTTCCGGAACCCATACAGTCACTTAACTAATTAAATGCATTCGCTTGAAATTACAGATCAGGTGCATTGTGGGTAGATCAGGGCTCCATCAAGCTGCAGTGGTCTGTGCATTGCACCGTCACCGTGTATGCGCGGCGTGCGCGCATGCATGCATGTGCGTGTATGAATGATGCACTAACTGCAGCGCACAGTGGTGCTCAGCTATTGACTTGTTTGGAAAGTATTTCTGCAAAAAAGAGTTGATAAGAAAGAGGAGGTGTATACTACAGTTAAATGAACATTGCTGGAGAGAGAGAGAGAGAGAGGGGCGGGGGGAGTACATTTACTCAAGTACTGTACTTGAGTATACAGTTTTGAGGTACATTACTGCGGAGTGCATACTGGAGTATTTACATTTTAAATATTTTTACTTCATACTCTGCTACGGTACATCTCAGAGACAATTATTGTACTTTTTACTCCACTACAACCAGTAAGACGCCTGAGGGCGAGAAGCGACCCACGCATCCGCCTCGTTGACGGCAGACTGCTGGGCGAGCGCTGGCGCTTTAGCATGGGGGGGTCAGATCAACATGGAATGAATTCTGAACTGGCCTTATAAGGAGGATAATGTCTTGAGTGTACAGGGTTTGATGAGGTGAGAGGTCAGCTCCATACAGTATACCAATACCTTTGTACTTTTACTCAAGTAGCCTACATTTTGACTTAAGTATAGCCTATACTGATCCTTTTTTACTTAGGCAATACCACTCATTTTCAACATTCAACAAGGTGTACACGTTGGCCTGCAGAGTGCACCTTCACAGGTGAAGCTGATGAATTCTCTTTGTGAGCTTCTCTCTCCTGATTGGGTAAAACTGTGCTTACGAGCAGCAGTAACAAGCAGCATGTGTGCCAGATGATGTGTGTACGTGTGTGTTTGCATATAAGCGTGCGAAGACTGAAGTCTCTCTCCAATACATAGTATTTCTCCGTCTCTCTCTCTGTCTCCGTCTCTCTCGCTGTCTCCGTCTCTCTCTCTGTCTCCGTCTCTCTCTCTGTCTCCGTCTCTCTCTCTGTCTCCGCTCTAGCCCTAGTCTACAGTATGTCCTCTTGTTTGGCGGCGGTTGGAAAAGAGGTGAAGTCACCAGCGTTTTATCTGCAGGTTTTCCGCGGGTCACCGACCACATTAGTGGAGCATACATGTGGCTTCTCAGCGCCGATGACTCCTGAAGACGCACGCAGCACTGCATAGAGACAGAGAGAGAGAGAGTACACGCAGCACTGCATAGAGACAGAGAGAGAGAGAGTACACGCAGCACTGCATGGAGACAGAGAGTACACGCAGCACTGCATAGAGACAGAGAGAGAGAGAGTGTACACGCAGCACTGCATAGAGACAGAGAGAGAGAGTACACGCAGCACTGCATAGAGACAGAGAGAGAGAGAGAGTACACGCAGCACTGCATAGAGACAGAGAGTACACGCAGCACTGCATAGAGACAGAGAGAGAGAGAGAGTACACGCAGCACTGCATAGAGACAGAGAGAGAGAGAGTACACAGCTGTGAGCCTGGATACACTCCAGTGGAAAGTACGTTTTCTCAAGTCATGTACTTCAGTACAACCACTTGTACTTGTACTTGTATATATAGGATTCGATTTCTTTTTATTTATTACTATTTTGATTATTGAAAATCTTTTTTAAGGGGCACTAGTCCCTCCAGTCATTTTTAATGTTTCTTTAGAGTACTTAAGACGTACATCATTAGTTTGTTTAGTGCACACGTGCACACGTGTGTCACACACATGCGCCTGGGCTGAAGGTCATGGGCTGAAGTCCTCACTCTCCTCCCTGTGGGACCTCCTCTCCTGGTTTTACAACCTAGAGAATAAACCTATGACCTATGACCTTTATACCCCACCGTTTCTCAAACAGTGGATCTGGGGGGGGGGGGGGAGGGCTCCGCGGCCAGATACTGTCATTTTGGGGCTCCTTGGTTTGAGAACTACTGACTTAGTTCTTACCTTGTAGAACCGGCTTTAGATCTTAATGAGTCAACAATCATGGTGGTTCATTTATTCATATTCGATTTCGTGTTTCTCTCAGATTGTACAGATGTAGTTGAACAAGAGTTGATTTTTAAAGCAATTTTTGATTTAGTTTAGTAATAGTCTTTTGAAAACAATTGAATTTAGTTTTCATGTTTTGGTCACCTGAAATGTTTTAGTGTTTGGTTGCGGCGAGCGCAACCAAACATGAAATCAAATGACTTGTCTTTTAGTTCTATACTGGATCTCTTCTCACCAACATAGACTCATTTCACATTCTACAATGTGCTTGCATTCTTTTATTAACTTTTTTTATTTACCGGTTCCCCCTAACAAGTACCCCCTCCCCCTAGCATCGCGCCAGCTTCTGTATCTGAAAGCCACCATAACTCACTCCATCCGTCTAAAAAATATTCCCCCTGAAAGTATCTCTTAATATTGTAACCTCGACACAGCAAAACATCAGAATTGATCCCAGATCAATGCGTGCTCTGTTCACTCACCGTGGATGCTGCCTACATTCAGAGAAAACAGCCTGCATGGTCCCTGCCTTGCACCTTAGCCATGGTGAGTCAACTGAGACCCCTAAGCCCTACATGGTTCCACCCCTTGCACCTTAGCCATGGTGAGTCAACTGAGACCCCTAAGCCCTACATGGTTCCACCCCTTGCACCTTAGCCATGGTGAGTCAACTGAGACCCCTAAGCCCTACATGGTTCCACCCCTTGCACCTTAGCCATGGTGAGTCAACTGAGACCCCTAAGCCCTACATGGTTCCACCCCTTGCACCTTAGCCATGGTGAGTCAACTGAGACCCCTAAGCCCTACATGGTTCCACCCCTTGCACCTTAGCCATGGTGAGTCAACTGAGACCCCTAAGCCCTACAGGTCCCACCCCTTGCCCCTTAGCCATGGTGAGTCAACTGAGACCCCTAAGCCCTACATGGTCCCACCCCTTGCCCCTTAGCCATGGTGAGTCAACTGAGGCTGTTATTAAATCCCTTTTATAGCTTGTAGCGTTTCAGCACAGATAATGCGTGTGTAGTGGGAGTGGAAATGGATACGATTGAAAAGTGTCGGGTAGGGGGACCCTGTGGAGGAATTTGTGTGTGTGTGTGTGTGTCATCATCTTTGCCTTTCTGTGTGAAAAGAAGCGGCATGGACACACACACACACACACACACACACACACACACACACACACACACACACACACACACTCAAAATTAGGCTGTGTCAAAACCAAGTGGGATAAGTTGTGTCCTGCATGCACGTGTAAGTGAATTTCTCTCTCTCTCTCTCTCTCTCTCTCTCTCTCTCTCTCTCTCTCTCTCTCTCTGGTGTATTGGAACCCAAGTCTTTCCCATGGGGAGACATAACTAACGATGGTGCATGAACTCTGGGTTTCCTCTGTTGAAATACAGTGACACGACCCCCCAAAGCACCACACACACGCACATGCACACACGCACATGCACACACACACACACACACACACACACACACACACACACACACACACACACACACACACACATGTACACACACACATACACACACATGTACGCACACACATGTGTGTGTGTGTGTGCGTGCATGCCGTTATAGACCAATGACCTCTGAAAGACAACTTCCTTAAGCACTGTACATTGCCCCCCTACACAACACACACACACACACACACACACACACACACACACACACACACACACACACACACACACACACACACACACACACACACAGGTCATGGTTTCAGACCACCAGAAGTGTAAAATGAAATGGATGTTCATGTCATTGGGACATTTAAAACTCCCACCATGCACTGTGTTTGTGTCGGGTGGAAACCTCATAGTTTTGGAGAACAAAACAAAACCTGTGAATCCAATTAGTCCAGATATTATTTAGTCACAAGCTGTTGTTAATAGGTTACATTGTTTATTTATTAAACCCATAAACTGACTGCCAGAGTTAAAACGTTATGGGTCGATTTTGTTCTCAACAATGTATTGTTAAACGCATTAGTTAATTTACAAGAAGCCTACACAATTAGAAAATGTTGAATAATTGTTATTTTGATCAACGTTTGCCTGTTATCTGTCCTATGTTGCCACATCCATACAGCATGGAATTGTGGACAAAATCTCATCCAACGATAACAAACGTCTTGGGTTTGAGAGGCTAAATCTCATTAGATGGTAGTCCGTGGCTCAAAGTCAGAATAAATAATGGACCTTGATTGAACACACACACACACACACACACACACACACACACACACACACACACACACACACACACACACACACACACACACACACACACAGCCAGATGGCTGAGCAGAGGATAGGCATTGATTGGCAATGGTCCGACATCGGGGCTCTGCAGGGGAGCATGGCAACAGCTGGTCCACACAGTCTTCATACATGTTTAACCAATAATAATGATAAGTAGACGATCTACAATGCTCACAATAGCATGGCACTCTTTGCAGTAAATGGTTGTGAGAATCTTCACCTAAGGGATTGTATAGGAACCCAGGTCAAAAGGACCACTATAGGTCCATGCATTCCTTCCCATAGAGAGAGTGGACATGTTCGCTTAGAATTAGACACAGTTGACTTTGAGAGAGAACTAATGGGGGAGGGATAGAGAAAACAATAAACTCAGAGAGAGAGAGAGGTTAGACAGACTGACAGCGGCAAGGAGAGATAAGTGTTTGTCTGTCTGTCCGTTATTCTGTTAACCTTCCGGCAACAAGGGAGCTCCTTTAACCTTCAGGTTATTGTTCTAATGGCAAACATGGATGGCTTTCCCTCGCTCCCCTTGCCGCATGTGTGAGACACACCATGGCATCAGTGGAAGAAAGAGAGAGGGAGGGAGCTCTGTTCTGATAGGTCACTGTGTCTCAACCCGGGGGTTCTGGCCTGGGGTCCGGGCCCTCGTTGGGTGGGGGGGGGGGGGGGGGGGGTGGAGGGGCACCAAATGTCACTGCGGGACGTGAGGCCATGTCTGTTTGGAAGAAGTCCAATACTTGAATTTTTAGGCGCACACTCTCTCTCTCTCTCACACAATCACATGCACGCACACACGCGAGCGAGCACACACACACACACGCACACACGCGCACACACTTGTACACACGCGCGCACACGCGCAAAGAAAAACAAACAAGTGCACATTTATAGCGCAACTTGCCATAAAAAAAAAGGATAATGTTAATCTCCAGCCCCGGAGATTGTGACCTAGTTTCTGAGGCACTGCAGGCTGGCTGGCCTGAGCTCATTGTTCAGTTTGGAGCCCGTCCAGGTCCAACTCCAACTCCCATATATACACTACACACAGCTCCATGTCTATAGGACCAGCTCCCATACACTACACACAGCTCCATGTCTATAGGACCAGCTCCCATACATCCACTACACACAGCTCCATGTCTATAGGACCAGCTCCCATACACTACACACAGCTCCATGTCTATAGGACCAGCTCCCATACACTACACACAGCTCCATGTCTATAGGACCAGCTCCCATACACTACACACAGCTCCATGTCTATAGGACCAGCTCCCATACATCCCCTATACACAGATCCATGTCATCACTGTCAGCATGGAAACCTGCTATGTCCAAAACTGTTACCCAAAAAGTACTCACATTCGTTAGGCCTACTTAAAGTAAAACGTAGCAAATAGGCCTATACTGCAATGTAGAAATACTGCTGTTACTGCTGTTACGTTAAGTAAGTAGAAGTTAAGTAAGTAGAAGTCAGGAATTCCAAAGTGCAAAGGTACTGGCATCAAAATTGTACCTAAAGTAGAAAGTGCTTGTTATGCAGAATGTCTCATTTCAAGTATATGTTGAAAAAGGTATGGTAAAAGGTATGTTGAAAATATCCGATCTAAGCTCACATTGTGTCACAAGCTCTTAAACCAGCGGTATTGCAGCTGTTTCACACCCCATACAGACTGACATACATTGACACATAGAGACATAGAGACACACGCGGAAAGTCATTGGAGCGGTTGGCACCGCTCAAAAAAACTAACTAAAACATGAAAACTTGATGGAGATACGAGGTTTTGTGCCCAGCTCCAGCACCATATGCTGTTGTACTCTAACACACAGAAGAGGGCAGGACTGATCCGGACGGATCGAATTATGCAACACTCCCTCTCCTCTGAGGAACTCTACCTGGGTGTCTGACGGGAAGGGAGGATACACACACGCACACACACTGACACAAACATGCACGCTGGCGGGCAGATGCCGACATTGACACGCACACGCAGTCTGGCGCACACGCACACGAGTGCACGGATAAAAACGCAGATGCAAACAGAATATCACAGGCGCACACTACATACTGTATAGACACACACACACACACACACACACACACACACACACACACACACACACACACACACACACACACACACACACACACACTCACACAAATCGTTGCTTTTGGCCAGAAACCTCTTATCTCCAATGCTTTTTTTCTTATTTTTTTTCATAAATTAACGCCCTATAGGTGATCATACTACAATAAGCATCAAAAGCAGCTGATCTATGTTTTGAGCTTGTAGATCTGTTGTTTTTTTATTTAAACCCTGAAAAGTTTTGGACATATGAGGTTTCCACCCGACAGACAATATGAATACTGCACACTTGTAACTATCCATGCCTATTAACACATGCACGCACGCACGCACACGCACGCACGCACACACACACACACACACACACACTCACACTCACACTCACACACACACTCACACACACACTCACACTCACACTCACACTCACACTCACACTCACACTCACACTCACACACACACACACACACACATACTGTACACACATGCACACACACAGAGAGACAGAGAGTCCCGTTGAGTCAGATAATAATGATGATAATGATGATGGTACTTCCAGATGGCTTGACGCTCATGGCTTTATGACGCACAGTGACCATCACATTTCAACCACAGCAGCCCTCTATAGCGTCCTGGTTCTGGGGAGTGTCGTAACGGGCCATCGTTTGGCAGACATGGGACAACGTTTCGGCAAAAGACTGCCACGGCAAGCTCAGCGCACGTCATGCTACAGTGACGAGTTGGACGACATCTGACCAAGGGTCAGGCGTTCTGACAGTGGGACAGTGGCAACACAAAACTCCACCTTGACTGGAAGAAATGTCAGGCAGCAGTGGTGGAAACTAAGGGCATTTACTTATGGACTGCACTTTACAATTTACAATACTTTTACTTCTACTCCACCTCAGAGGCAAATGTCGTATATATACTTTAGTTTGACTCCACTACATTTATTTTAAGACTTTAGTTACTAGTTAACTTGATTATTATTACCAGTAAGACGCCCTGAGGCCGAGAAGCGACCTCACCCGCGTGCACGCATCCGCCTGGGTGACGGCAGACGGCAGACTGCTGGGCGAGTGCTGGCGCTTTGGCATGGGGGGGTCAGATCAACATACGTATGGAATTAATTGTGTACTTGTACTTGTGCCATATATGGAGTGTGTCTTGAGTGTACAGGGTTTGATGAAGTCCGATCAACATAATGGAATGTCAGAACAGGTCAGCTCCATACATTTATGGAGATCTAAGGGTTTGAGGTTTGAGGTCAGATGTAGAGTTGCTGGCCCGGCTCCATATATGCATATATGGAGATCTAAGGGTCTCCATGATGTCACGTGATGTCACGTGATGTCAAGAGATGTCACGAGGCATGACCATGATATATGGAGGCGTGGCCATATATGGAGATGTGATGTCACATGTCGTGACCATAATGTGGAGGCGTGAGTGACTAACTAATGAACGGACGGACGGATGGACGGATGGGAGATGCAGGTTTTCATAGTAAATGCGATCAATGGTCGCAACAAAACATACATTAGACACTACAGCCCTATATCCATTTTGGCCATTCGAAAATAGACGCATTATGAGCTTGTAGATCTGCATTATGAGCTTGTAGATCTGCATTATGAGCTTGTAGATCTGCATTATGAGCTTGTAGATCTGCATTATGAGCTTGTATATCTGCATTATGAGCTTGTAGATCTGCATTATGAGCTTGTAGATCTGCATTATGAGCTTGTAGATCTGCTATTTTCAATAGATTATACATTTGAAAACTTTAAATGGGACATTCTGCAACAATGAGTACTTTTACTTTTGGTACATTTTGAAGCCAAGTATTTCTACATTGCAGTATTGATACTTTTACTTGTACAAATGGAACCAAATGGACCCTTATGGGTCTTTAACTCTGAGGGTGTACAAATGGAAATAAATGGAACCATGGACCATTTGTTCCGCGCATGCGAGTACTGCTTCCATCACTGGTCACTGAGACACTGTAGATGGCAGGTACTCTCTCTCTCTCTCTCTCTGTGTGTCTCTGGATCTCTCGTTTCCATGCGTTTCTGAGCTCTCTTAGTTGCAACCGTAAAAGCGTTTAATTGGTACCCATGGGTCGTATGCGCCATTAACATGATGAGAAACATCTGCACCGCGTGTGAGCACACGGACACGCATGCAGATGCATGGATGCATGCATGCACAGATGTGCCTGCACGCGCACACGCATGGACACAGATACAAACGGCACGCACGGCAACGCACACACACACACACACACACACACACACACACACACACACACTCGCATATAGAGTATACAAGCAAACAAACGCAGCTGGCTTGAGGGAGCGTTTAATTTCCGAAGCAGGCATTTTCCGTGTTGCCTGTTAACCTCCACGGTCCACACAGGGGAGTGGCCGGTCCTCTGGCGTTGGAACGAGCCCGTTAATCCACGTGGCTGCAGAACACGTCACACAGGGTGTGGAGGGGACGCCACCAGGGGTTGGGCTGTGGCCGGTCAAGGACCGAAGGCTCTGGGTCTTCAACAATCCTCTTCGGTGGTTCTCTAACTCTTTTTGGCGCAGGTCGCTCGCCCCTGTAAATAACGTTTTCCTCCGCGGCACCCCTGAATTGAGCAGTTGAGAACAAGGACCGTCTAATATAAAAGCATCCGTAAAACATGAACAAGATACATAGAAACATACAGTATACAGTATACAGACAATATACATACGTACATATACACAGCTAGCTTGCTCGCCCTCTTCCACCCACGCCACCAACCACCACATCATCAGCTGTGGGTCTTATGCGCCATTAACGCACCAGACAGTGGCCTTGTGGTTAGAGTGTCTGCCCTGAAACTGGGAGGTCGGGGGTTCGATCCCTGGCTGGGTCATACCAAACATTGTAAAAATGCCTCCCTGCTTGGCACTCGGTATCAATGGGTTGGATTGGGGGTCAAATCAACTAATGATTTGCACGCTGCAGCTCACCGCTCCAAGAGATTTCACTGCGGTAACGTGTGTGACTAATCGTACGACTTTTCACTTTGTTAAACAACAGAGAAAGAAGGGCACAGTGCAAATACATCAGTGTCATTTCTGGTACTTGTCAGATTAGAAGCATAAACAAGTTGAATCAAGATGTAATAGGAATGTAGGGCAGTCCTGAAGCGACTGAAGGACGTTGTGATGCATTGTATAAGGTTAGATCTGATAAGAGATTTGGTGTAGAATGAAAAATAACTTATCTACTGTCAGTATTCTGAGGCCTTGGACTTGCATCATGGCACCTTAGGTAGGTACACAATGATCCACAATGATCCACATTGTGGATCATTGTGTCCCTATGTTATTTCTTTTTTGAACATTGTGTCTGTACCTTTAACAAAATTCTCAATTCTTTCAAACATTAATTTTTTTACACGGCAGAACTACAATCTTGCGAGTGAGTTTGTAGATCGCCTATTTTTCTGTCTTCATTTACAAATCAAACCCTGCTCAGACTTTAGGGCACTTTGTAGAGAGAGAGAAAAGAGAAAACAAAACATGTGTGTGTGTGTGACTCTCAGCCTCTGGACCTTTTTTTAGCTGCTTCTGAAACACTTTGCTCTTAATATATCCTCAACCACAGTCAGAGGTCAGTTGAAACAAAGGGCTGGCAACACCTTTTGTCTTCTTCCAGTGTGCCGTTTTGTTTTGACCGCAGGAAACCTAAGCTGTGAAACTATGTCTCTGAAGTCACTCCCATTCAGTTTGAAACAGGAAAAGAGTTCAGTTCAGCTTCATTAATTTATACTTTGCACCTTGGTTCTCACAGTGGGGTCACTCTGGGGTTACAATGATGTACAAGCTCAGCGTAACATTTTGTGCCGCACTGCAAGCCATGTTGATCTGAAACTTTCTGAAAAATATTGAAAATGTTTGGACATTTTTGGAATAATAAGGCTTATGGTAAAAGTAGTTAAACTGAAGTGATTTCTTTTTGTATCAATTCCTAATACTATCAAAGTATTCTGAGGCACCCCTGGACTTGCGTCAAGGCACCCTAGGGTGCCACGACACCAACTTCGAGAAGCCCTGGTTTAGAGGCTCATCTCTTTCTGTGCTTTGTTCTCGGTATAACCCCTCTTAGCCCTGAAGCTTGGCGTCGAGGCCCCCACTTCAAAGACACAAAGATTCCTGTCCTTGACACAGACTGGTGCCGGCGTGGGCGAGCGAGTGATGGGTGCATGCACACACTCTGGGGGTCTTCTTTGAAATGTGTGTTTTCAAGGCATGCGGTTTTCGCCTTCATCGTCCTCCTTTCTATTTGCGGGAGATGAAAACCCATCAAGGTTGCCCGGCCCGTGTTGCCACCCATGGGGAAGACGGCGCAAGTTTGCTTTGAGGGAATGAGTTGCATGTGTTGAAATGATGGGGGGGGTTGCCAGGTTGGGTGTATACACGGGGTCTACCTCTCCCGGGGGGCCGAGACAAGCTCCTCTGTGTGTGACTGTGGCTGGGTGTGTTCGTAAGTAATCATTCCAGACATTTCAGACGCACGCACGTCGCACGTGCGCCGAAATCCGAGTCGCAACCCCCTATAACGAGTCGCTCCATTCTGTTGTGCTGGTTGCAAGTGTGTGTGTGCGTGCGTGCGTGCATGCGTGAGTGCGTGCGTGCGTGCGTGCGTGCGTGCGTGCGTGCGTGCGTGCGTGCGTGCGTGCGTGCGTGCATGCATGCATGCGTGCATGCGTGATGGGTGAGGTGAGGTGCCTGCGTGCTGAGAGGTGGGCAGCTGTGGGGCTGCTGTTTTGAAAAGCATGCCTAGAATACCACAGCTCCTTTCTGGGAAGAACACACACACACACACACACACACACACACACACACACACACACACAGTCACATACGCTGTTGATTTGGCTTCAGGTCCTGCATCTGTGACCTCAGTCATCGCTCTATCTCAGGACTCTGTCAGATAAAGTGTTGCCGTCCAGGACTGGGGCTGTCAGTCGGAACAAAGACGAAGTTTTAAATTTGACGGTATTGACATGTTTGAACTTCTAACAGATGTCTGGGGCACCGCTTCCCAAACAGTGGGTCGGGACTTTCCCAGTACTGCAATAAGTGACAAGTTGTGGGTGAGAATGTGTTGTAATATGCATGATGTGAACATGCACGGTATATAAGTATCACGCCTATACATTTTCCCTTCTTTTTTTCTTTTTGATTTAACTTTTTATCCCACAATTTTTGGATCCTATTTTTGTGTCATTGTAATTCTGTCCGCTACACTCCCTCTGCCTGGGGGGAGCAATGGACTGACCTCATGCTTCCTAAATGTTCCCTTCAAACTTCTTGTTTATGCCCATTATTATGGACTTTTCATATCAAGATCCATTATCTATTCTGCATTTGAGCCACGGATCACCATTTGACGAGATCTTGCCTCAATTCAGCCTCTATCCTATCGTGTTATTGTTGGATAAGATTATGTCCACAATTCCATGCTCTATTGATGTTGGTACCATTAGATGAGATAGCAGGCACACGTGACTTCTTGTAAATGAAGTGATGCAGATGTTTTAACAATAATTTAACTCCATGAGGGTGTAAAATGAAACCAAAATGGACCAGTGAGGGTCCATTTGGTTTAATTTAACACTCCCAAGAGTTAAAGATCTATAAGGGGTTACCAACTCTCCATCATTTAGCTGCATGGGGACCACCTGGAACCCCCTCAAGGACCCCTGGGGGTCCCCCGACCACTGGTTGAGAACCACTGCTATAGGGCATAATAGCAGTGGCAGCCATTTTTCTGGAAATTGGCAAAAATATTTACATTATTTTAACCCTAGAATCAAGCCATCCATGTATTATCCAGCATGGTGAATCATGACCAAAAAGCCTAAGAAATTCCATTAATTAGTAGTAGTGGAAACTAGCCGATCTATACAAGCTCATAATGCGGCGTGTAGCTACACGTTGTGAGCTTGTAGATCTGCTATTTTCACCATGAAGTGGGTCTGACAGTGCGTTTGTCAGGCAGGTGGAGGGGCCCACGGTGTGACCCTGAGGTTACAGTTTGGGCCCCCCCTCCCCTCCCCTCCCCTCTGCACCCCCTCGCACCATGGTGCTATACCACGGCGGCTCCACTGCGTTCTGCATGCGGGACAAGGCACGCCTTGTCTCCAAGCCACGGTACAAGTGTCTTAATTCGATATGACAATCTGGTGCTGGGGGGTGCGTGGGGGGGTGGGTGGGGGGGTAGCAGGTAGTTTACACCGTTAAGTGCACAGTCAAATCCTCAGTGTAGAATGGGTTGTGCGGGATATTTCATGGTTAGAATAAGTGTTAATTAGCTCTATATTTCCATTATGATCCCCCCCCCCCCCACATTTCCCTGTATTTATTTATTGAAATAATGTCATGCACATTTTTCCTGTGCATAGACTGCTGCAGGCCTTGTTTACTACTTGGTCTGGCAGAGTAGAGTGGGTGGGGCTTAGCGAAGGGTCTATATCTATTGGAACTGGAACGCATTGAAGCTGATCTTATCGTTGTGTTGTTCTCTCTCCTTATTGGGTGAAACTGGCGTTCCTATATCCCGACCTGAAAAAGTATTTTCTGTTCATTAAAGATCTGGGTAAGACGGGGAGACCCCTGTTACTGAACAAACATGATTACTATCAGAATGCAGAGCTTTTAAAGGTCCGCTGACATGCCCCGAAATTAATATGGGTGGTACAGCACATCACGTGGTCTGACTGAAAACAGTTTGAAACAGTTTGAAACGGGGCTACGGCGCTAGCAACAAGTGGCTATAGGTCAGGCTAGCGTTTTTGACGGTACATTTAGCGTCATATTGGCTATAAATGTAATTGAAAAAATTATTTTTTCGCCAGAAATGCTTAGTTTGAATGCAATTGAGGTTGGCGTGGGGTTTTTTAGGGGAACTGCAGCACAAGCGCAAATTTTGGACTGGAGTCCCATGTTCCCCCGGTCGCCAACACCCCTGTCTGCCCGCTCTGAGACCTCTCAGCCCCGCAGCGCGACAGTCGCGACTACGGACGGTCTGCTGTTGTCTGGCCGCTGTGAGAGCAGCGCGACTACTGTTCTTTTCCCCTCTCAGCCGCAGGCTGACATGTACACCCTCGCTCTCACTCTGTAATACCGTGTGTGCAGCCTGCATCTGAGACGGGCTAGACTGTATGTTGTCATGCGGAGCGACGCGGCGATAAATAAAATAATCATAGCGATATTGATTATTACAATGAACAAGCATAAACACACAGTTCACCTGAACAATGTTGCGAAAAATTAATTTTTTGAATGAGACTTTCACCCAGTATTCAAGCTAAATGTGACACCAAAATAGTAGCATAAGTTGCTATGCTACCACGGCCACCAAGCCCGGCGAGCCCGCATAGAAGTCGTTGGGGAAAGCTTTCGCCACCCTGACGTCAGAATCATGATAGCATTGTTTGATAGCAGTTATTAGCTCCCGAGGGGCGTGTCAGTTCTCCTTTAAGTACTCTTCACTGTGGTAAACAGCAGTGGTTCCCAACGTTCCCCCCATAATAATCATATTAGATCTGGGGACCCCCCACCCTGATAAACACAGGAATGTAGAAGTTGAGACACTTGTCACTTAGTTTGACCCGGGTCCACATTTAAATATTGCGAAAATAGCACATCTACAAGCTTGCAGATCTGCTAGTGCTGTGTTTGATTGTAAATTGTATATTGTGCAAATCCTTTGAATGCATATCTTACCTGGCACAACATATTTCTCAGATGGGGGTCTGCGGAATTGTAGTGGAGAAAAAAGTACAATATTTGCCTCTGAGATGTAGTGGAGTAAAAGCAAAAGTGTTGAACTCTGGAAATACTTCAGCAAAGTCAAAAAATACCTCCCAAAGTACAGTAGTTAAGTAAATGCACTTACAGGGCAGGGCGTAGTGTATAATATGACAGTTTGATGGCCGGTTGTATATATGAGACGAGCTCTCCAAGTTATTACCCAAGTCTCAAATCTCTATTAGATTTGCTCTCCCTTAATGCAAAAGGTATCACCTTACATGGGCCCATGAAAGGAATTACAACCCTGCACCCCCAGGGGGAAAGAACATTGCATACAGCATTTTAACTATAACAAATGTCCACTCATTTAAAGTCTTTGTGGCATTTATTTTTACTAAGCACTGGGACTACACGCTATTAACCCAGCTCTACAATCTGAGCCTCGATTCCGAGAAAAACGTGGCCAAAGATCAAATGTCCATTTGGTTCCATTTGAACACTCTCAGAGTTACAGAACTGTTATGGTCATTCAGGGCTCTCTCTTTATGTCTTTCTGGGGATATTATTATGGTGCGCTCATGTCGTATGTCCGTGGCAAAAGTTGGGAGTGAACTACTCCTTTAAGTTTGCTAAAGGAGGTATTTCACAGAATGCCTCTGGGGTGTGTCTGTGCCGTTATCGTTCTATTGTTGTTACTGCATGTTATTATTTGCCATGGGGATGTGTTGGGGAGATTTATGGTGTTATCTGTGATTTATGTCCACGGTTTCTCTCTTCATGCAACATCTTCTTCTGTAGGTGTGCGTGCGTGCGTGTGTGTTTTTTTGGGGAGAGGGGGAACCCCCCCCCCCCCCCCCCCGCCATTACTGGGCGTTGAGTTGGTGAGAGACACCGTCGGGATGTGATTACAATAAAAAAGTGGATTCCTCCCGAATCAGCCCACTGTTACATTTGTTATCTAACCCATTAAAGCTTGTACGTCTGCTACTTTTTCAACTTTTCTTTGAAAAGTCTTGAAAGTGTGAGAACTACTGATTTGAGAAGGCCTTTGTAGAGTCGGCCTCAGGTCATAATGAGTTAAATGCAAATAACAAAGACAATAAAAGAAAGGTTTTGCTTTCTCGGTCAGGGTCCAAAAAGGTGATGTCATTGTTGACTTCTAAAAACTGTCTCAAGCCAAGAAGTATCACATAGAAATATATCTGCACAGTGCATGATATACTCTTGTGCACGAGCTGCGGCTTGCACAAGTGCACACACACACAGTCACGGGGACACACACACACACACACACACACACACACACACACACACACACACACACACACACACACACACACACACACTCCCATATAGTCGCTCCATCACGCTATTTCACCACGATGAGAGTCAGCTAACTCGACTAGCGAGGCCTCCCACTGAATTCCTGTTGTGCAGCTCTCATAATCCCTCTTCGGGGTCATCTGGTCTGCAGTTCTTGCACACAGAAAAATCCTCGGTGTTAGTGTAACTCTGAGAGTGTGCAAATGGAACCAAATGGACCCGTGAGGGTCCATTTGGTTTCATTTATACGCTCTCGTGCTTACGAACGCATAAACATTCAACACTCGTCCAACAGCAATGGAATGCCACCTTACTTTGCCCATGAAAATACCCCCCAAAGCACTCAACCTGCGTGCTCTGTCCTTTTTGTGCCTACTTTGCGGACTTTATTATCCCCGGCCGGAGGTTTTGGTTCGGCCCATGTTTCTTGGACAGAAAATAACAAGATTTAATCAAGATAAAGTCTGCGAGGCATTCTGAGGCCGATTAGGTCGCTGCTATGTTTTGACAGGCCTGTCCCGCGCAATCAACACAGACCGCATGGACTGCGTGTGTGTGCGCGTGCATGTGCGTCTCCCTGAACTCTCTCTGTGTGTGCGTGTGTGCACGTTTGCGCGCGCGCGTGTGTGTGTGTGTGTGCGTGTGTGCACGTTTGCGCGCGCGCGTGTGTGTGTGTGTGTGTGTGTGTGCACGCAGCCGCGCACGCATGGAGATGGAAAGTAACTTAAGTTACCGTATATTGTCTGTCTGTCTGTCTGTCTGACCGACCCTGTGTGTGTTCATGGGACGCGGGGGACACAGTGGACACTAAGGCCTATATTTTAATGTTCAATTGGCCTATACGTTATCTGACAAAATGCCAAATAATCATTACTTATTTGGCTAAAAGTCTTGGTCTGTATATGACCTATTATTTCACATTCTGGAGGATGGATGTATACAGTATAATGAGTATATAGTGTACAGGTACTACTGGAGGATGGATGTATTGTATACTGTACATATTCAGGTACACTTTGGTGGATTTGTGTTTTGGTACACTTGCTATAGAGGTTAAACCACACTGAGGTGAGGAGAATGAGTAATGAGAGAGAGAGAGAGAGACTCCTTAATTACACACCATTACCATAAGCTGACGTTTCCCACTGTCCCCGGGGACACAAGGACCCAGCCGCAGGTTTCATATCCCATCTGCCTTCATCAGAGGGGAGGGGGGGGGGGGGCTGCCTCTGACTGCACTTTTTCTGTCGTGAATTGGGGCAGAGAGGTAGAGAGAGAGAGAGAGAGAGAGAGAGAGAGAGAGAGAGAGAGAGATATTACGGTATGTTATAATAGGACCGGCTCACCTTACATCAGTGTTTCGCAACCTTTTCAGGTCATGATCCCCCAAATAATCATTATTTGAACCCGATAAGCACTTGGAATTGAGTTGAGGCATTACATTTACTTTGAATCGGTTCCACAGATAAATGTTAGGCTATTTTCAAACTTTTTTGGAAGCCCCTGTTACCTCCTGACCTGGCTGACGCACAACATGGAAATATAAATTGCATAAGATAGAGATATAGAGACATCCTATTTATCCACATATATGAAACTGAATATGGCATATATACTGTATATGCAGCATATAGGCTATATCCTGCATATACTTGCCATATATTACGGCATAATATGTTAATTTAAAATAAAACCATAGCACCGCCATTAGCCTTTTCATGTCGCACATTTGTACACTCTCAGAGTTAAATTAACTTTGATTTGACAAATTGAGGGTCCCAGAGATAGAAATGCCATTATTTGGGGGTCCGTAGACTAATGCATTAGTCCTTGAAATAAATCGGAGTTAGAATCATTGCTAGAGCCGTTAAAATCTTCTCTCATGGGGGTCTCTGCCATATCTCTTCAAATGGGGGTCCGCGGGGCTAATTAGTGTCAATTTGGGGGTCCTTGACGTGAAAAAGCTTGGGATCCACTGGGCGGTATGTCACACCACGGATCTGACGTGTAATGGAGATCTCTGTATCCGTCACTCCTTGTCCCTTTTATGCCCATTATTATAATATGGATATCTGCAAAAAAGAAACATTCAGATTTACTCATTTATTAATTTATTTGCTGACAAACATTTCAATATGTCTATTTAGAAGTGCATTGATATAGTAGTAGGCCTGTAGTATAGGCTAACCATGTGTTGTTAATTTGAGAGAGAGAGAGAGAGAGAGAGAGAGAGAGAGAGAGAGAGAGAGAGAGAGAGAGAGAGAGAGAGAGAGAGAGAGAGAGAGAGAGAGAGAGAGAGAGAGAGAGAGAGAGAGAGAGAAGGGGGGGTCGGAGCAGTGTACCCCATAGCCCGGATGGCCAACAGGACCGCAACGCCATTGGCTCAACCATTGACACTGACAGCCTGTACTGTTATGATTAGCTTATTGATAGCTATACCTTGGGGGAAAGGGCATATTCGGCTATTTTAAGGAGAGAAAAAAACGCAGTTAAATAGGTAGCCTAGATAATAAGTATACATTATTACCAATAATTAATTACATTAATTAATACATTTGAACAAGTTGGTGCGTGTCATCGTCATCGTGGATACCTTTCCCAAAAAGCCTCCAAAACCAGACATTTTGTCTTTTTGACGTTTTTGTGTTATTGTGTATCTTATACTTTAATATTCTCTCTCTCTCTCTCTCTCTCTCTCTCTCTCTCTCTCTCTCTCTTATTATTTTACATAAAAGGTTATTACATTAATAAATAATTATCATGATGATTATTAATAATATGCATCTCCCCTGACAACCGACTCTACCTCACCGTCCTAGAGGTTCCAAACGGAGCTAGCGTCGTCCGGACTATGGGACGGTAGACAAAAGAAGAAGAAAAAAAAGGGGGGGAAAGAGGGAGGAGAGAAAACAGAAAAGTTTGAAAGGAAAAGAGGAGGTTCCATTTAGTTCCATCCAAGCCTCCTCCAGTCTTCACCGGGTCCTTCACCGGGAGAAGGACAAACCTCTGGCCGGCTGTCGGTGACCCGCCCGGCGGCTGTACTCTGTCCCGACTCCCGGGGATTTGTTTAGTTGTACACGTACACATACGGTTGGAACTTGGAGCTTGTTATTATTCGGAACCGAATCATCATCATCATGAGGAGCGACCCCATTTTGTTCGCTTCCAGCAGGGGTGAGTTTTCTCTGAGTGGATCGAAGTTGTTGTGAATTGTCGGAGAAAAGAAATAGCAGATCACAACAAAACACGTCGCGTCCGTCCGCGACCTGTTGTGAGCTTGTAGTTCTGCTATATTTTGTGGACGTGCGAGACCCGTGCACCTCTGTATAAATCAGTTATCCTGCAGTCTCAACAGCTGCAGGCTCATTAATAATGTGTGTGGGGATGATCATTATTCTAATCCAATGTTCATTAGAAATGCATTTTCATTGAAATAGTAACTACTTTCATACACAGGCTACACACGTGTTGTCCTGTCCATATATTGTATTGTGCCTCTTTTAGTTTGTTTAGAAATGATCACTAAATGACATTTCATCATCGAGACAGTTACGTTACTTTAGACTCTAAAGCAGTTATGTTACTTTAGACTCTAAAGCAACATAACTGTCTCTATGAATTGAAATTGAATACAGGTCAGGACCACAATGGAAATAACAAAGGCCATAGGGCTTTTTGTGTCATCCAAGTTTTAGCACCATTGCATAATCGTACCTCTGCACTATTTGCAGACTGCAGTATTCAATCAATCTAAAACAACGACTTACGCATAAACAATGGAATAAGCTTTCATAGGTTAGACATTTTGACATCACGTCCACTGTATGATATCCACTTTTAGCAATTAGCCTGTTATTAAGTAGAGTTAGTTTATTATAGGGACACACACTGCAAATGGCACACTGAATGGGCAGTAATATGAAATAACTTTCCCCTGAGAGAGAGAGAGAGAGAGAGAGAGAGAGACTGTGGAAAGACTGCTGGCTCCTCACGGTGTCATTAAGGTCGTGGTTGGTTGTCTCTGGTATTATGGAGTCGGGGAGCTCCAGCGGCTTGCTTGCAACCCGAGATCAGCCCCTTGTGTTTCCCCTCCTCTCCTCTCCCCTCCTCCCCCCCCCAACCCAACCCCTCTACTCTTAACTCCCTGGGTCTTCTTGGCTGATTGAATAACGGCCCTCACGACATCCAGCACCACCGCATGATGATAACCCTTGGTTTGTTCTGTTCCCCAGCCCGGCCGGGCCGGGGCGCAGCCGAGCTCCCCTGCTGCCCTCCGCAGGCTGTGTGTGTGTGTGTGTGCGAGAGAGAGAGAGAGAGAGACAGACAGAACTGACACTGTGCTGCTGCTATATGCACAAGACTGCACTGATTCTGTTTAGTCCAGTAAGGAGCATAACTCTCTTGACAGACACTGCACTTTGTGTATGTGTGTTTGTGTTTGTGTGTGTGTGCGCGTGCGCCGTAGTTCCCGTGTACTGTAAATCCCTCTAGACTTATAGTTCACTGGTTCTCAAAGTGGGGAAGATTATAGGAACGGTGCCAACCAGTGCTTGTCAGATGTTCTAATACCCCTCCAGGGGCCCACGAGGAGGTACGGTGGGTGACTGCAGGTATGCATGCCAGAGGTTTGCAGGTCAAATAGGAACCCATTAAAGTCCCCCGGCACACAAGAGACGCAGATTTAAGTGTCAGTGACTATGTCAGGAATGTTTCGGGTTTTTTTTGTCGTCCTTATAGACTTGCTTGACCACAAATTAAGAATGTTACTTTAGCCTATTGTTCAGATAATAAGCTACGTTTATCCGGTATAACCTATAGTTTCTTTGAAGCACTCGTACTTTGAGCCGTTTGTCGACTCTCGGGTTCGTGCTCTCCTCTTGCCTCCTCTGATTCACTCTGGTCAAATGTGAGTCGCTCTGGAGGACGAAGAGCTGCTGCTGAAACGCCTCGACTGTAAGAGCACGGCAGTAAAAGTGCTCTTCGGTGTCTTCGCCCCCCCCTCCTTGTCCCAGTGAATGGTAACACAAAGCAGGTTGGAGGAGAGCCCACGGCGGGGCTCGCCAGCCTCTGGTCGGCAGCTGTGCCGTATCAGGTGGCTCGGCGACTCGTCCTCTCTGCCTGGCATTTGCCGCGGTCCCTGACAGACGCGCTTTGTGAAGACACACATTTTTCTACTGAGAGCGCTGCAGTTCTGTTCTGGCCGGAGGGGTGGGGGTGTGTGTGTGTGTGTGTGTGTGTGTGTGTGTGTGTGTGTGTGTGTGTGTGCTTGTATTACTATACTAGTGAGGGCATTTAGGGGTTGGGGGGGGTTGACTTGAATACATAGTTGAGTGCTTGTGACATGGGACCGACAATAGCTGATTATTGCCGCGCAGACCCATCCTTTGTGACCTCTTCATTTGCATGTCTATGTGAACAGGAAAGGACTGGCCAATAAAATGTGTTGTGTGGAACTTAGGCCTGATGTAAAAGCGTGCTGTTTATATTGGAGCAGGATTCTCTAGTGCAGGGGTCTTCAGAAGGGGGTCTGGGACCCCTAGGGGGTCCTCAGAGTTACTACTGTAGGGTGGGGGTCTCCGAATCTTTGTATGATTTTAACCTTTTTGTTTTTACATTAACCACTTGAATCCTAGAATCCCTATTCTACCCCTACACAATTATATACAAAATGTAGTGTGGGGGTCCTTGCTTCATCTCTCTCTCTCAGCTTTGCCTTCTAGGGGGTCCTTGGGCTGAAAAATGTCAAAGACCCCTGTGCGTTGTAGAAGGCCTTCTGTCACCTTCCAAGTGGTGTGCAGAGAGGTTGCCAAATTATATTTTTGGGGGGTTTCTACCTACCTAGTATGTTCCTTCCTACAATAAAACGAGGTCTGTACGTGTGGGGCGGCTATACAGTTTACTGTGGTTTACAGTTAGCTGACAGTTTTCTAAGCTGTTTGGCTTTATACGAGGTGCCATATTCGAGGGGGTCAAAAGCGTGTTGAAAGTGTTTATGGCCGTGTTGATGTGTTATTAATTGGCCATTGGTGGTTGGGTTTGTGTGATGTGGCTTAGATTGGGTTAGAATGGGTACATGGTGTCAACATTTGGCCCATTTGGTTGGGTTTTAGTAGAACATTTGGGGGGGGGGGGGGGGTCCTCTCTCTCGTTGAGAAGCCCACTCCCACACTGAAATGATGATTGAAGTTTAAAAGCTTTCACATGTCGCGGGATAGTTGTGGAAAAAGTATACTCATATTTTTTACTTAAGTTTCCCTGCCAGGATTAATTAATAACATGCCAGGATATCGCTCCGATCCAAAACACAGCGGCCGTGATGTTGTGTCAGCTTAATGGTGTGTGTTGACTCTGGACCGCTTGTTGTTCTCTACCTCTACCCGCTAGGCTCCGTGCAATAAGTGCTGTTTGGACCAGAAATGCCGCCTGGGAGGGGGATTTGGAGACTAAAGCGACTAATGAAGATGGCGCAGCCCAGGGTCTAAGCAGAGTAGCCTTTTCACTAGATCGAATCAAACACATCTATACAACTGAATAAACGTAGCTACGTATTTTGGCAGCGTCGCTTCCCGACAAATAACGCAGACTACGTTTTTTAGCGGGAAAAGGTTAAGTGAAAGTATCAATACTGCAATATAGAAATACTACAATCACAGTGTACAGAGGTCGTCCCCCTACCCCATGTCAGTCAGTATGCATCTAGAGCAGTGGTTTTCAGCCCTTTTCATGTCAAGGTCCATTATTTATTGGGCATTGGACCACCATTTGATGAGATATATCATCAGACTTAGAATATTTTGTAAAAATCGTTGGATAAGATATACAATTCCATGCTGTATTGGTGTTGGTACCATTAAGAGAGATAACAGGCAAATGTTGGATTCAAAATAATTCTTCTACATTCTATAATTGACTTGTGTGGACTTCGTGTAAATTAAGTAATACAGATGTTGAGGTACTTTTGGTTTCATGTTATACTAAAAGGGTCCATTTGGTTAGCTGCATGGGAACCACCTGAGAGAGAGAGAGAGAGAGAGAGGATTCTAGTCGCAAGCCAAGCTCAACAAGTCTCGCTCCCTGTCAGAAACAAGGCCGACACCGTGCCAAAATAGCGCGCTGTCATGTGGCTTAACGTAAACTGGCACGGTGCCCGCACGGTCTGAACAACAACACACGTCCATTTAAAAAAGCATGTAGCTCTGGACTCCCTCCCCCCTCCCTCCCTCCCTCCCGGCCCCGAATGTAAACCAAGGCAGTTTAAAAAGACATGCACACATTTGACCCCCCCCCCCTCCCCCTGTCTGGTGGTAATTGCATCCATTAAAGATGGTAGGATAAGTTTGATGAGTCCTCCGCCCGCCCCGGCGGCTCTTAATAGGCTTAGTGTTGTAGTAATGGGATGAGCCCTGTGTCTTCTTGGGACAAAGCAGGGATTATACACGGAGGGAAGGCCTCACCGTCACCCCCAGTGGTGGCGTGCCAATGCAGGGGGAGACACGGAGGGGTAGCTTGGAGGACACGCACGTGTGTGAGTGTATAATTAATCTGTGCGTTTGTATGCGTTTGCGTGACTGTGGCATCGCTTGAGAGACGCAATGTTGCAGCAGCTGTGTGTGCGTGCGTGTGTATGTATGTGTGAAATACGTGTGAATGACAGTGTTTGTTTCATCTCACTCACAGGGACACACCCACACTCGGAGAGTAAAAGCCATATGCATATGTGCTAAGCAACTCACCGCGGTTTTCAAAGCGTCCATTATTTATTCTGCATTTGAGCCACGGACCACCATTTTGATGAGATTTAGCCTCTCAGACCCAAGACTTTTGTTATCGTTGGATGAGATTTTGTCCACAATTCTATGCTGCATTGCACTAATAGTACAGGAGAACGATCAAAATAACAATTATTCTACATTCTCTAATTGTGTAGTCTTCCTGTTAATTAAGTAATGCCAGATGTTTAGCCAATAATTTAACTCTTGAGAGCTTTCTATAAGTATATTTGGTTACCGACTCTCCACCATTTAGCTGGGGAACCACCTTGAACGCCCGTCAAGGACCACTGGTTGAGATGGAGTTCAAGGTCATTGCCAAACGTGACTATATACATCGTTGTGTCGGTGCCTTTGCGGAAGGAGCGCATTTCTCACGTCCGAGAGATTTCCCACAGGCAGTTTATACCCTCAGCTGTACCCTCCCCAAGTCTCTCATGGGGAACCCACATTTCCTCCCATATGCTCTCAGGGAGGATAAATCCTGAAAACCAGGAGAGCGTCTAACCACACCAGCCCCTCTCCCCCGTTTGGCGTGCGGTTCCCAGACGGAGTGCTCTCTGATTTATCTTTTAACCAATTTTGGGGCGGCAACCCCTTTTGGTGTTGGCATTATGTTATGCTTTAGCTATTGAAAAATAGCAGATCTACAAGCTCATAGCGCGCCACCGAGTGGCGCGCTACGAGCTTGTAGGTCTGCTATTTTTGAAAAGTCGAAGAACGACATAGAAACGTATAGCTTTTTCAGAAAACTGTCAGGAAACTGTCAGGATAAAATCAGATCTTGAACACTACAAAACTTAAACTCAGGATTAAACTGGAGAAATCTAAAAGTGATTGGATCAGACTTCCTTCGGATACATGGCGAATGCATTTATTCCTTTCATTGTGCCTACACATGTGTAGGCACAGTGCACTGAAGTCTTTTAATTCCCCCCCAAAAAAAGGTTTTCGCACAGATGGGGAGTTTAGTAGATTGACTGTGTTCACCTAATGTTCACCTGTTTTAGTATAGAGTTTAGTAGATTGACTGTGTTCACCTAATGTTCACCTGTTTTAGTATAGAGTTTAGTAGATTGACTGTGTTCACCTAATGTTCACCTGTTTTAGTATAGAGTTTAGTAGATTGACTGTGTTCACCTAATGTTCACCTGTTTAGTAGAGTTTAGTAGATTGACTGTGTTCACCTAATGTTCACCTGTTTAGTAGAGTTTAGTAGATTGACTGTGTTCACCTAATGTTCACCTGTTTAGTAGAGTTTAGTAGATTGACTGTGTTCACCTAATGTTCACCTGTTTTAGTAGAGTTTAGTATAGATTGACTGTGTTCACCTAATGTTCACCTGTTTTAGTAGAGTTTAGTATAGATTGACTGTGTTCACCTAATGTTCACCTGTTTAGTAGAGTTTAGTATAGATTGACTGTGTTCACCTAATGTTCACCTGTTTTCGCCAAGTGTTTGTCTCTCATGACATGCCCAGAATAGGGGCGCAAGAGTTCATGTTCTGAAAGAGACAACGAACAGAGCTCTCTCTCTCTCTCTCTCTCTTTCTGTCTCTGTCTCTCTCCTTCTCTCTCTCTCTCTCTCTCTCTCTCTCTTTCTGTCTCTGTCTCTCTCTCTTTCTGTCTCTGTCTCTCTCCTTCTCTCTCTCTCTCTCTCTCTCTCTCTCTCTCTCCTTCTCTCTCTCTCTCTCTCTCTTTCTGTCTCTCTCTCTCTCCTTCTCTCTCTCTCTCTCTCTCTCTTTCTCTCTCTCGCTTTGTTTCTCTCTGTCAAATCTCCGGTTACTTCATATTTCTTCACCCTCCCCCTCCCCCTCCCATATACTTATTTCCGCATCACCTTATCGCTCGCCTCCATCTATAACCCCCTCTAACCCTGCATGCTCCCTCTCCCTCTCTCTCTCTCTCTCTCTCTCTCTCTCCCTCTCTCAGATCACGGTTTCACAGGATCGCTATTTGTCGCCGCAGAAACATCTGCTCTGCAAAACCACCTGTACCGCATATCGCCTGATAGCCATCTCTGTCGGCTCGGCCCTGTGATGTTGGCGAGCCCTCGTAATTACAGACCAGAGAGAGAGTCCATCTTTGATCATCAAATAACTTACCGATTATAATATTTTCCCCCTTTCATCTGACATGAATGCGTCTTGCCTATAGCTTCAGGGCGACGCCGGTCTTTATCAAGCGCGTATGCATCGCTTAGTATTCGACTGATCGCAGGATGTGCACAGCGTTTCACTGCTGATTGGTCCCATTAAGACAGCTGGCCGTTTCTACAAATGCTTTCTAAATCGGTAGTTAACTTCTCACTTTCACGGTTGATCAAAATGTATAAAGAAAAATCACGCTCGTGTGAAGTGGAGACTGACGTGGGAGTGGATTGTCACACCCGTCTCATGACATAAAGTACAGTTTTAGACTTTAACAGCAAACTTGAGCCACGAGAGTCCATTTGTACACCTGTAACATTCATTTGGAACCCCATATATAGGAATCGTTTACGTTAACCAGTAAGAAACTGAACCGTTACGAGGGAATCATTAAGGAAACGGAACGGTTAAAATCCTCAAGGATCCCAAACCTGAAATTCTACAGGAAGTAGCGGAAAGCTGGACAATGGGACACTAGAGAATGAGAGTGAGAGTTTCCAGACGCCCAGAGGAGGAGGAGGAGGAGGAGGAGGAGGAGGTGGTGGTGGTGGTGGTGGCGACTTACTACAGCTTGGGCGCAGCTGGGAACGACTTCCCCTCTCCCTCTCTCTCTCTCTGTCTCTGTCTTTCTGTCTCTCTCTCTCCCTCTCCGTCCATCCGTCCAGTCGGTGGGTTCCTGCCCTGGGTGTGAGGAAATGTGCCGAGTCAGAATCTGGGAGAGCTGCAGGAAGGAGCTTGGCTCTCGGACCCAGGCCCAAGTAGAGAGAGAGAGGGAGAGAGAGAGAGAGAGGAAGTGGTTCCCTGCCAATCTAAACACTGTTGCAAGAAGGTGGGCAACACATGGGCAGTGGTGGAAGAAGTTTATTCCTGCGCAAGTGCTGCAGTTTTTACCATTGAGGTAAAAGCTAATGGCAGGCTTGCTCAGGGGATATATTGAATCTTGACCAAGATTGGTCAAAATGTACGTCAGATCCTGTGTCTTGGTGAGGCATGACCTTTGACGTGATCTAAATGTCCCTATAGAATATACAAAATACAATGATAGGATATTGTATTAACATACTCTAGTACACAGGGAGTCACGACCCAGAGGTTGAGAACCCCTGCTCTACCATACAGATTGGACAACATTACATTTTATTAATTTAGAAAAGGGTAAATTGTGCTGCTTTCAGTAAAAAGTAACAAGTAACACTTTGCCAGCCTTTTTGCCTCCTTGTTGGGCAACCCAAGTTGTTGGAACCCTCTACCAATACAATAGTAGTACCAACCAGTCTGTGCGTATGCCCTAGGCTGCCAAATATAAAGACAAATAGTCTGCACCTATAGCCCAGCTCTGAGATGGTACGTAGAAGTGGTTGGTAATATTTAATGACCTTTGTCATAAAGGCTTAGGATCAAAGGTGCAGGCTAACTCGAATACAGACACTTCCCTGGACTCACGCACTCACGCACAGCACACACACTCAAGTAAAAAGATAGCTTATAGATCAGCTATTTTCAAATTGCTGGGGACCTCCTGGAACCCCGTCAAGGACTTCTCTTTGTGTCCCCGGACCCCACTATGAGAACCAGCGTTTACGGTGCCAGCGCTGAGTGGCGGGGGGTTACGGGTAACTATGGCGACGGTGCCAGACCATAAACCAGCCCCAATTAACAAATGCCACCATCACCATCTTTTACTGTAACACCACTTTTACCCAACAATGCGATTACACCCCACAACCGCACGGATGAACTCACTGAGTCACTGTGCTGACTGACATGGGCTTCATGTCACCAGACCTGTGATTGGTCCATTAACCCAGTGGTTCCCAAACTTAGCCCGTGACTCAGAAGAGAAGTTAGACGTTTGCCTGGGACCCAAACTATAGTGAAAATAGCAGATCTGCAAGCTCACAAGTCACAACGTGGTGCGAAGGGTCCCCGACCCACTATTTAAATTAACCCATTAAGACCTGAGGTCGATTCTGCATGGTTAAAGCGGTAAAAAAACAAAGCGGGGTCCCTGCGACTGGTTTGGTTCAGTCAACAGCCCATTAAGATCTATCGTCACCCCCAGTGAGGCGGAGGAGGCTTAGGTTAAACCACTGTATGGAGCATTTATCACCATTGAACCATAAAAGTAACTTTGATGTCACTGCTGTCAGATTTGTACATTTTTACTGCACAATTACCGGTAAGACGCCTGGGACGCCACGCATCCGCCTCGTTGACGGCAGACTGCTGGGCGAGCGCTGGCGCTTTGGCATGGGGCTTTGGCATGGGGGGCATCAGCTATAGCTATAGGTTGTCTCCATATATGGAGCTCACGGTGAAAGCCTTCGTTATTTCACCTAGAGCTCCATATATGGAGATATAACAGCGATATACGGGGGGGGGGGGGGGCATGCAAACTTACTACACACAGAAAGGCCCTTTCGCCAACCCCACCTCGGGTATGGGCACCGATGACGCGGAGGAGAGAACACACCCCCAGCGGGAATCGAACCCAGGACCTTCTAGCTGTGTCCCCGTGCAATGCCTTTTAGTAGTTATATTATATTAGTTTCAGTAGTTCACTTCTCACACTACAAAATAGCAGATTTACTACTTTGTCAACTTGCCTGTCGAGCAAGTACAGGTCATGTTGCCCAACGCTCTGGCCACGTTCAGGTGTTTTTAGACAGATATCTCATGTTGTGTTTATAGACCCTCTCAAACGAGCACCTTTTGTTTGTTGGGCAACCTGTAAGCAAACTCTACCTGCCCAAAAGTTATATTTACCTGCCAGACGGGCAGCCGCAGATGATCAACCCAGTTAGTGTCAACGACTGGAAGCTCATTATCGTAATCAAGGCAGATGTTTTAAGTCATATGTTCTCGGCACTAGAATTACACGATTGACACTGTCCATGTCCTCCGTTCCAGATGTGGGCTTTGGTAGAGGCTCTTGTAGATGCACAGTCACTCGTCACAAAAAGTCTTGTAATTATCAGAGAAAACCCAACAAAGACAACAACAACCACTCCAAAGTTGATTTGGCCCAGCTGTGGTGATGTCTTGCTGTCAGCCTGGTACGGTACGCGCATATTAAACCGCCTTTATAGACCGCTCGCCAAAAACCTGGACATGTAGTTATGATGTTCTGTTTGCTGTGAAACCAGTGGTGGAAAGTAACTAAGTACATTTACTTAAGTACTGTACTTTATTCTTTATTTTTTTTACTTTACTAGAGTATTTCCAATTTCCAATACCTTTACTTCCACTTCTACTTCATTCAATCTCAGATCCAAATAATGTGCTTTTACTTCTCTTTTCACTACAATTATGACTATAGTTATCCAGTTCATTTTGATTATTATTACAAAAAATACATACACAAAGTTCCACTTCAGCCCTATATACATTTAGGCCATTTGAAAATGTAATACCCCATCTTCAAGCTCACAGTGCGTTGCGATGCGACACATTGTAAGATTGTAGATCGGCTATTTTCAAGGATTTCTGCATTTCATTATTGATAACAATTTACAATTTAGGCATTTAGCAGACGCTCTTAATCCAGAGCGACTTACATTAAGCAAGAACAAAAAAGCTGATACTTTTACTTAAGTATTTAGTACTTTTTTTCCATTACTGGATGTAGTCTGTTTGCTGTAAAACCCTCACTTATATCTCTCTCGTCTCGGGCTAACAACCTGTCATTATTTACAGCGACGGGCCGGGTTCTGTGATCAGCGTGGTTTGTAATTAGACGGAGGGGAGGACAGCCTTTCTCCAGGGAAACTCTGATCCCTCCACTTGGCAAAGAGAGAAACTTGATCTATTATAATTGTGTGTGTGTGTGTGTGTGTGTGTGTGTGTGTGTGTGTGTGTGTGTGTGTGTGCGCGCGCGCAGGTGCGAGCGTGTGTGTACACAATACACTACATTTAAATGTGTGTAAGATACTTTGTATTCACTGTTTGTTTAATGTTTGACACATTTTCTCCAGCGATGCCACTAAGTCTCTTAAGCCCGGTGTGTGCGTGTCTGTGTGTGTGTGTGTGTGTGTGTGTGTGCGTGTGCGTGCGCACGCGCACATTAAAGAGACAGATTTCAACTTGAAAGCTTGTCATCTCCAGACTAAACACATCCCAGAAGTGTTACAGAGACGGTTTTGTAACAAGCAACAGGCATCTTAAGGGCACACCATGACGCACACACAGAACTTAGCGTCTGTCAGTGTGTCGTCAATCCTGACACCTGTGTTCCGCTGTCCTAAGAACTAAGCATTTTTCACTTAAAACAAGCTGTCAATGGAAGTTGTACTCCACAAGCAAACATGACCCCTATGGCCTAATGTGCATGCTGCAGTGCTGCACTCACATGTTCTTTCTTGTACTGCTATACTTGAAGACTATCGGATGAAATTCAACCTATTTATTACCAAATCTGTCCTCCTAACCTTAACCATCACCTATCTGAGGGTATATGCACGTGCCATCATCATCATACTCAGTCAGAAGTTATGTGGGAACGCCTACTGAGTGGCAAAAAGCTACTTTCTGGCCTTGACAGCCCGTTGTGTTGGCGGTGTCGTGCACCATAAACATAAACACACCTCACTTTCACCTCAGCATTCATGCACAGGTCTCTCACCCCCCTCTCTCTCTCTCTCTCTCCTCCCAGGTCAGGGAGGGCCATGCGGGAATACTGCAGCCTGGCTGGCAGTGTAAACATTCTTTTGACGCCGCCTTAGGTGTTTTTTGGTTTGTTTTTTATCATTTTGTTTGTCTGCGTGGGTGCGTGTGTGTGCATAGGTGCGTGGGTGCGTGTGTGTGCATAGGTGCGTGTGTGTGCATAGGTGCGTGGGTGCGTGTGTGTGCATACGTGCGTGGGTGTGCATACGTGCGTGTGTGTGCATACGTGCGTGGGTGTGCATACGTGCGTGTGTGTGCATAGGTGCGTGTGTGTGCATACGTGCGTGGGTGCGTGTGTGTGCATACGTGCGTGGGTGCTGCCGGGTGCAAAGTCAGGCCGAGGCACGGCGGGTGTTTTTCGGGGGGGGAGTGGCTATCGTTGGCTTGCTAGCCCTGTTGTTGACGCAGCACACCGGCCTGTGTTATTGGGAAGTGATGAGTTGCTGGTGAGAGATGGGGAGACGGGAAAGTGAGGGAGAGGAGGAGGACACACACACACACACACACACACACAATAAAATCCTCTTAGAGAGAGGTAAAACGCAGGGGAGAGAGAGGTAAAACGCGGGGTAGAGAAAGCGTAATTGAAGGGGCGAGGTGACAGAGAATAGGCAAGAGGGAAAGGACAGGGGGATTTTGTTTCCCTTTTCCCTAAAGGAGGCGAGTGGGTGGTTTGTTTGCACGGCGAGGTATTTTGCAGCCGGCCCAGAGCGCCCTCAGGGTCTTGTCTGAGGGTGGTCCTTTATGCTCGCTGCACACCACTTAATAACCCCCCCCACCTCCACCCCCTCCCCATCTTTGGTGATCTGGAGAGCTCACTCTGGTTTTTAACGTCCCTCTTTTACAGTATACACGCACACAGACACACATGCTCAAACAGACTCGACATGCACGCACGTACAGGCGCACACGTGTGCAAGACTGTGTGGAGACACACACACACACACACACACACACACACACACCTACACGTACACGTGCACATGCACATTGACCACCCCTGTGGAGGTAACTTTGCGTTTGGTTCCACAACAAGCAGCATGAAATGGCAATTGCAGCACCATTGTAAGGAGCCGTTGGAGTCTCTCGTATATAAAATGTGTGCAATATAAAAACACAGGCAGGAGACCAGCGGTGTTTGTGTCATATATATACACTGACGCCACACCATGCCACAGACCAGACCTCTCTGGGTAGCAGAGGAGGTGGAACAGCATCTGCTCTGTTTGTATGCATCATATGGAGCAGGAATACACAGTATTGCCGGCCCTTAAGATGATTGTATTCCATTGGATGTCATTTTTCCTGTCAACAAGCGCTGTGTGTTTGCACTGTGCAAGAGCGCTCTCTCTCTCTCTCTCTCTCTCTCTCTCTCTCTCTCTCTCTCTCTCTCTCAGGATGATCAGATAAGATTATGGCAGGAATGTATGTGAATGTGTGAAATCTGCTGTTTATCTTTCTGGGCGGAGGAGCAGCACCGTCCTCCTTCTCCTCCTCCTCGCAAACTCTGGATAGAAGACTAAATTGCGATTCCATCGGAAAAGCCACGAGCGTCTATGTGAAGATTATTTACGGAATGCGTGACGTAATGCCGGCTAAGCGTGGAATCCAAGAGGTCGAGCCAATAAGCTCCTCTTCTCTCTCGCTGCTTGCGAGTCGTGGTCCCGTGAGGAACTCCCATGGCATTCTCCAGTGGTGGAAAAAAGGACAACTTTCACCACTTTTCAAACTATCTTCATGTAATTGGTCCTCAGTAATGTTCATGATAAAATACCACCAAATGTCTTTCTACTCGGTCTGTCTCTCACAGAAGGGCTGTGGGCAGTTCATCGGCAAAGCGTTGCTGTTTGTTTTGGCCGACTCTACGAGTAGAAGCCGTGCACGTGCGTCATTTCCATCCACCAGCTGTTTAAAAACCCGGAAAAGAGGCCCGGACTAGTGGGTGTGTTTACACCCACTAGTAGAAAAAAATGATTATTTAGTGTCAAATCATGTCAAATAGTGTCAAATTATATGAAGATAGGTTGAAAAGGGGTGAAGTGGTCCTTTAAGTAAAAGTATCACTACTGTAATATAGAAAGTAAACGTCTGTAATTCAAAATGTACTTGAGTATAACTCATTATGCAGAAAGTTTTAAAATATTTTGAAAATAGCAGATCTATAAGCTCATAATACGTTACAATATATTGTGAGCTCGTGGGTAATGTATGTTTTGTAATTATAATCTAAATCTACAAAGTAACTAAAGTTTGCAATTAAAGGTAGTGGAGTAAAAGTACAATATTTGCCTCTGAGATGTAGTGGATTAGAAGTACTGGGATTTGTACAGTACAAAAATTAGTCAAAATTGTAGTTACCGGTAAGTAAATTTACTTGGTTACTTTCCACCACTGGCGTTCTCACCCATTTGGAAGACGTGTCCAGAATTAGTCTTACGCCAGTGACGTGACACCGCACATAACCGATCTACAAGCTCAAAACCCATCCAGTGACGTGACACCGCACATAACCGATCTACAAGCTCAAAACCCATCCAGTGACGTGACACCGCACATAACCCATCTACAAGCTCAAAACCCATCCAGTGACGTGACACCGCACATAACCCATCTACAAGCTCAAAACCCATCCAGTGACGTGACACCGCACATAACCCATCTACAAGCTAGTCAAAACCCATCCAGTGACGTGACACCACACATAACCCATCTACAAGCTAGTCAAAACCCATCCAGTGACGTGACACCACACATAACCCATCTACAAGCTCAAAACCCATCCAGTGACGTGACACCGCACATAACCCATCTACAAGCTCAAAACCCATCCAGTGACGTGACACCGCACATAACCCATCTACAAGCTAGTCAAAACCCATCCAGTGACGTGACACCACACATAACCCATCTACAAGCTAGTCAAAACCCATCCAGTGACGTGACACCACACATAACCCATCTACAAGCTCAAAACCCATCCAGTGACGTGACACCGCACATAACCCATCTACAAGCTCAAAACCCATCCAGTGACGTGACCCCGCACATAACCCATCTACAAGCTCACAACCCATCGCACTGCAACACCTCATTAGCTTGTAGATTGCCTATGTTCTGTGCCACGTCCCAACCTGCCACCAAGTGCAACTCTGGCTATTATGTAATCCAAAAAGGCCCTCGTCAACCGACAAGGAAGGTATATGCAGGATCAAGCTTTATTTGTGTGTATGTTGTGTGTGTGTGTGAGATTTGAATCTCTGCAGATAACCTGTCATAAGTAGGTGTGTTGAAGAACATGGTGGTTGATGTATACTACAAAAGGGCCGCGTACATTCCACTGTCAGATCTCCCCACGTGGAAGTTGTGAAGGAGATTGTGTGAAATGAGCAGTGGCGTAAAGTAACTTAACCCCTTTAGACCCGAGGCCAGATTATACTAATGTCTTCTAAATCCTATAACAATTTTCTGAAAAACATGTTTCTATGTCAGTGGTGCTCAACTTTTAACATTCAGTAGATTGTCTGTGGTCTGGGGTTTTCTAGCTGGCTTAAACCAGTGCTCTGATTTGCCTGTGGACTGAGAGGTAAGAGTCCACAAATCCCATATATGACATAGGAATTTGCCAGCAAATGTCACTGTTGAGGCCTGTTGTCTTTGCAGCTCAAAAGGCTCCAGAACACACAATCCCAGGAAAACCACGATGCGACAAATTGTGAGCTTGTAGAGCTGCTAATTTTCCAAATATTTTTATACATTTGAAAACCTGAAATGAGACACTCATTTGCGGCAGCAAAATGGATAAAAGGATATGGAGATTATGGACACGTTTCTGCCCAATAGCCACAAATACCCATTTGATACAATTTCTATTTCTGGCACATGTCTTGTCTGTTAGACAAGACATGATTTGGTAAAAAAAAAAAAGTCTACTGTTTATGTACTGAAGGGCATGGAGATTACATGCCCTTCCACTAGTGTGAAATTGACTTTGACATGGCGAAGACTAACTCGATTACTTATTTGCGGGGACCTCCTGGAACCCCATCTCACAGGCCACCCGGGGGGGATGTCCCCCCGAACCCCATGTTGAACCCCATCTCACAGGACACCCGGGGGGGATGTCCCCCTGAACCCCATCTCACAGGACACCCGGGGGGGATGTCCCCCCGAACCCCATGTTGAGAACTCCATCTCACAGGACACCCAGGGGGGGATGTCCCCCCGAACCCCGTGTTGAGAAGCCCTGCATTAAAAGATCATAAAGCATGTTGAGGTCATCGCCGTGGGAGACGACGGATGGCTTCATCACGGTCGCACAGCGCGAGTTTCCTCTTAGCAGGAGACTTGAGAAAACCTCAACCATGGCTTATATACCCCCCCCCCCTCTCTGCTGGGCCTGCCCCCGCTATGCTAACCTCCATGTGACTAAACACCAGCTGGTCCAAGAAGTGCTCTCATTATTTTTTTAAATACCAATGCCACAATGTAGACACAATACCAGTAAGACGCCTTTTAGGGCGAGAAGTGACCGCAGGGCTGACACTCTCTACCGGAATAATGTCACTTCATTATGTCAGCACTACAGCGGAGCGGACAGGCGGTGAAATCTCTACCGAAGTCCTGATGTCACTCGCTCATCCCCTGGTCCAGGGCCTTGGCTTTCTGATTCGACCACATAGTAAATCTCACGATAAATCTACACCTTAAATCAGTTTATAATCAATCCCAGGTGCGTTACAGTGATCCAGCACATCTGCAGCTGAACTAGGGAAGGGAAGCGCTTGATTTCCATGCAAACCCTGGCCGTGCGGGCTTCTAAGCACATAGCATGGTGAGCTGTGACTGAGTGACTCCGGCCCTGGCGGCGCTTGTACATTCACAAGTGCACCCTATTCATTCGTCACTCTAGTCTGAACAGCCGTTCGCTGTTCAAGAAGTATTTTCCTGTTTGTAACCGTTTTAGAAAAGCAATAAGCCACGCGAGGTCCGAGGTTACCTTGTGTTTTATAAATACATAAAATACAAGGTAACCTCACACCTCTTGTGGCTTATTGCTTTAGTTGAAACCAGGCTAACCAGCTCAACTTTTTTGTAGCTTTGGTAGCGGCTACAAACATATGTGCCTTGGCGTTGGCGTGGCGTTGTATCTTCATGTCGCTGGCTTCCGTTGAAAATGAACGGTAGCCTGCATCGTTGTAGCTGCTAGTGTGAACACAGCGTAAGTAACGCTACCTACTGTATTCAATGTTTTTTACTGTAATGTATCGGCATCACACAAGTACCAAAAGTAAACATTATGTAGAATGTCCCATTCCATACGTTTCGAGAATATGTCACATAACATGTCACATTGCAAGTGTGCCAGCCCTTCGGTCGCCCGTCGCCTTAAGGCGTCTTATGGCGTGTTTTGTAACAATAACCTAAATATGCAAAGAAAACTAGTAACCTTTTTCCCAAGTAAGTATTGGGGGAAAAAAATGTATATACTCAGGTAAAGTAAAACAAAAAAGTTACTTCAGTACAGTACTTGAGTACATGTACTTAGTTACTTTCCACCCATTTTAACCGCTGCACACGGTATAAATGATATCATCACCCAATGACGGGATAGCATCATCTGTTTACAATAAGCTCCAGTTGCGCGGAGCGAGAGAGAGAGGGAGAGGGAGAGAAGCCAAAGCCATCCGTTATAGAGAGGGGGCGTGCTTGTTATCGCCTCGGTGGACGTGCTGCACTGCCGCGCCGAGCGCTGCAGCTCTTTACAATCTGCCCCCGTGAACTCGCTGTGTGTAAAGTGATCCCCATCTTGACGGCATCACTTGAGATACGAGCGCGGCCGTGCAACACCCCCAAGCACACACACGGGACATGCCTTACGCAACCGCCTTCCCTCCACTATTATTCACTCCCCCTGACCTTCTGACCTCGCACTCCTTCTGACCACGTTAACCGTGGCGTCCCTGATATCGGCATGGGCAACAGACATTCTCTGACATAGCCGTGGCCTGCAGTATATGATCGTCTGTCTGGTGGAAACCTCACATGTAAAAATTCAAAAGTAGCATATTATCTACAAGCTCGTAGCTTGTGCGGATCTGCTATTTTTATGCTTTTACGTGTGACGATGTAGTATGATCGAGTGGGGGCGTTTATTTACGAAAGCGACACAACAAGCTACAATATGGAGATTGGCGGTTTCTGCCCGACAGCAACGGTACTGTACGCTTCATTCACGCAGGCTTGAGCAACACTTTCAACAGGGACCTGGTCGACAGTGTAGCCGGAACACATTCCGCCATTTTGTTTCTTTTGCTAACCACCAGTGTGAACGCATCCATCACGTGTGCAAATAAACACAGTGTTAGTTTAACTCTGAAAGTGTGCAAACGGAACCAACTCAATCAATGGACCAGGTCCATTTGGTTCCGTTTGCACACTCTCAGAGTTACAGACCTGTGAGGTTCCGTTTGCACTCTCTCAGAGTTACAGACCTGTGAGGTTCCGTTTGCACACTCTCAGAGTTACTGACCTGCAGGGGTCCATTTGGTTCTTCTGTTTGCACACTCTCAGAGTCACCAACCGGGGTCCATTTGGGTTCCTTCCCTAACTATCAATCCTTTTGCGTGGGCATACCCTAGAAAACCCCCTCAAGGACCCCTGGGCGTCCCAGTACACCATAAAGGCCCGTTGAATCCTGAGGAAAATTGTCTTTACCTGTTTATAGCCTTATGACACATTTGGTCCTCATAAAAGTAGAAAAGACACGCGCGCATGCCACACATATTGTTACGCACTTACCTCAACCTCTTGTTACGTGTGTTTATACAGCCCATGGCCTTTTGTTTTGACGCACGAGTGGCTGTGTTTTCCACTTAGAGCTATAATTCTACTTGATGAGATGGATCCCTCAGGTGGGTTGCCAGGTGCTGGGCATCCTGCCTTCTGGGAGCTTCCAGTTGGAATTCACTCAATTCACCTCTGCTCAGTTGATTGATTGAGAGGGCAACCTTCATTACCGGCTGGTTGCCTACTAGCTGTCTTGTTTTTATAGCTGTGTGTTTTACGACGCCACATTTGCCAATCCACCAAATCCGACGCAACTATCCCTTTGTGCTTGTACTTTAGTATGTGGAAGAAAAGTCTATTTCCCAGCATTTCCAACACTTGAAAATCTTGAAAGCGAAACCATCTGACCCTTAAAGGATCTACTACACCAGAGGTTTTCAACTGATTGTGAACCAGGGGACCACAGTTGCGTTGGGTTGGGATATGGGCTAAGGGCTAAGATGAATGCTTTTGTAACACTATGCATCCCATGTGTATACATTCCACTGTTTCTCAACCAATTGTCCACTGACTACTAATAATTTCCTAATAATAATGACGCAACCAGACAATCCGCTGCACTTCCCCCTCTTGAGATTCTTACTCTGCATACTTCGCATTTTAAGAATATTTTTTTAATATCGTATTGTTAATGTCCCTCAAACGTGTTTCTAAAGTTTTGGTTCTAAATCACCACTCAGATATACCCAGTCCAAGTCATTTCTCTCTGCCTTATGAAGCTGTTTCAGTCCAAGTCATTTCTCTCTGCCTTATGAAGCTGTTTCAGTCCAAGTCATTTCTCTCTGCCGTATAAAGCTGTTTCAGCTGCAATACCACATTGTCCTGATTGGGCAATGCTGCTATTTTGCCAGTTTATGCAAATTATTGTCTCCACCAGGCCGAAGGCCTGCCTTCTGTATGTGTATGGACGTGTGGTGTTGTTCTGTAGTTTGTGTGGACATGCGGTGTTGTTCTGTAGTTTGTGTGGACGTGCGGTGTTCTGTAGTTTGTATGGACATGGGGTGTGTAACCACTGTGTTGTTCTGTAGTTTGTATGGACATGGGGTGTGTAACCACTGTGGTGTTCTGTAGTTTGTATGGACAAGGGGTGTGTAACCACTGTGTTGTTCTGTAGTTTGTATGGACAAGGGGTGTGTAACCACTGTGGTGTTCTGTAGTTTGTATGGACATGGGGTGTGTAACCATGTAGTTTGTATGGACATGGGGTGTGTAACCATGTAGTTTGTATGGACATGGGGTGTGTAACCACTGTGGTGTTCTGTAGTTTGTATGGACATGGGGTGTGTAACCATGTAGTTTGTATGGACATGGGGTGTGTAACCACTGTGTTATTCTGTAGTTTGTATGGACATGGGGTGTGTAACCACTGTGTTGTTCTGTTTTGCAGCGATGGAGGAGCTGGTGTGTGAGCTGCGTCACTTCCTGGACCTGCTGGACAGGGAGTACCTGAGCGCCGGGGTCCGAGAGAAGAAGCTGCACCTGTCCAACATCCTGCACAGAGTCCTGGCCGACAAAGGTAACTTGGAACACAAGCTATCGCTTACTTGGTGGTCGCGTGCATAAAATTAGCCTGTATTTCAAGCTCACAACACGGCAACTCACACAGCTTGTGGGTCAGATATATTTCCAAGGATTCTAATGAAGGGCTCTGTTCCATTTGGTGGTTGTGGCAACACAGAAATGTGTGGGGAGGTATAGCGTCTTAAATTGGGAGAAACAAATTTTGTACAAATATTGGCTATTCAAACCATAGACTGTAAAAAATATGGACAAAGCGTTCCGCGGGTCTAACATGAACGTAAAATGAAGCCTGTCTCTGTGTGGAGGCAGCCATCTTTCAAGATCCGGGCCCAGGCCCAGCTGGCCCATTGGCTGGCCCAGACAACGAGGCGGGACTTCCCCCCTTCTTCTTCTTCGTTGGTTTTTATTTTGACTCAAGTGGGTGGGGGATCCCCTTCATAGACTGTAACGGTAGCCACGCCCCTCAGAACATGCGCGACTTTATGGTCATTTATTTTATACATGGGACCATAATTTTCCAAAAAGAATATTATGACATTAGAAATGAGACTTTAAACTAGTGACTGGAAGCGAAAAGTATTCATGACCATGTTTATTAAGGTAATACAGTCTAGGTGAAGTTGGGCCCAAATACATGGACTTCTATGGGGCTATGGGTTTTTTTGAGCCCAATGATAGCGGCACAACAGGCCATTATATGAACTTTCATTTAGTGAGTCATTTTAGTGGCTTCACAAAAAATCTGTCTGACTGCCCCCCTGATTCAAAAAAAGAAGGACAACGGCAGCATGAATGTTTGAATCCGTCCCTAACCAGCAGGGGAAAACCCAGGGTCGGGTGGGTAAGAAGACAACCAGCAGGGGAAACCCAGGGTCGGGTGGGTAAGAAGATAACCAGCAGGGGAAACCCAGGGTCGGGTGGGTAAGAAGATAACCAGCAGGGGAAACCCAGGGTCGGGTGGGTAAGAAGATAACCAGCAGGGGAAACCCAGGGTCGGGTGGGTAAGAAGATAACCAGCAGGGGAAACCCAGGGTCGGGTGGGTAAGAAGATAACCAGCAGGGGAAACCCAGGGTCGGGTGGGTAAGAAGATAACCAGCAGGGGAAACCCAGGGTCGGGTGGGTAAGAAGATAACCAGCAGGGAAAACCCAGGGTCGGGTGGGTAAGAAGATAACCAGCAGGGGGAAACCCAGGGTCGGGTGGGTAAGAAGATAACCAGCAGGGGGAAACCCAGGGTCGGGTGGGTAAGAAGATAACCAGCAGGGGGAAACCCAGGGTCGGGTGGGTAAGAAGATAACCAGCAGGGGGAAACCCAGGGTCGGGTGGGTAAGAAGATAACCAGCAGGGGAAACCCAGGGTCGGGTGGGTAAGAAGATAACCAGCAGGGGGAAACCCAGGGTCGGGTGGGTAAGAAGATAACCAGCAGGGGAAACCCAGGGTCGGGTGGGTAAGAAGATAACCAGCAGGGGAAACCCAGGGTCGGGTGGGTAAGAAGATAACCAGCAGGGGGAAACCCAGGGTCGGGTGGGTAAGAAGACAATGAAAAACATGGCCATGGCACAACCGACGTGGCCACGAGCTAAAGGGCTAGGCTACCGGTTTTCTCTGGCAGAGGGAAGTAGCAGGACGCGATGCATTAGCTTTCTAATGGACAAAACGGAACATGTCCAGTTTAACTGTCTGTCTGGCAGAGTAAACGTTTGGCTGGAAGAAACATTTAAACATGGATAAAGAAAAAAAACAAAGCAAAACGTGCACATCGGCAGGGGACGGTGATGGCTTTATTTCTTCTGTAGTCTGTGTTTGGTCTCAGCAGGGGAGGTCCGTGGAGAGAACGAGGACACTGTCATCTCAGTTAGCTCATGTGTTTTCTGACCAGAACCCTCCACGGTGGTATGAACGGTTCACGGCGGGGGTCACCCTCCCCCCAACATAAAACATTAGATGCATCATTCCCTCCAGGGATAGTGTCATTGCAGCAGCAAAGACGTAGCATAATGGATCAAATACAACATAGCATTTCAAGGAATATTTCACGTTTTGTTTTTTCATCGTCTACTCAGGCTTCTCTGAACAACCCAGGCAGTTTTTATAAGGATCCCTGGCTAATAAGACAAATATGCCTTAAAACATTATACTTGCCTTCTAGACAAAAAAAATTAAACACCTTCATATTTTATTTCTTTCATAAATATATTTCACTCAATAGGAACTGCTCCCGTCGCAAGTTGATAATGTCATACTGTATGTCCATATGGTCTAGCCCTATGGAATGTTGGAATGCATATGCTAATACAAAACAACTTAATACTTCCTAAAGTTAATATGAGCATCAAAGCAATATTTAAATACTTTTTATTAGCACATGCATTCCATACGTTCCATAGGGCTAGACCATATGGACATATCAACTTCTTATTGAGTTCTCTATTTATGAAAGAAATAACATATATAAGGTGTTTAAATATTAGTTTAGTTATAGAGGGCAAGTATAATGTTTTAAGGCATATTTGTCTTATTAGCCAGGGATCCTTTTACGTTGCTTGATTCAGTATTTAGCAGTGGTGGAAAGTACATTCACTTAAGTACTGTACTTTAGTCTAATGTTAAAGTACATTCACTTAAGTACTGTACTTTAGTCTAATGTTAAAGTACATTCACTTAAGTACTGTAAGTACTGTATTTAAGTCTAATGTTGAGGTATTTTACTTTACTTGAGGATTTCCGATTTCCACTTCTACTCAACTACGTCTTGGATCCAAATATTGTACTTTTACTCCACTACATTTATTTGAAAACTTTAGTTACTAGTTACTTTGTAGATTTGATTATTATTACAAAGCATACATGAGCCACTGACCGAGTGGCAAAAAACGACTTTCTGTCCTTGACAGTGCATACATCCAAAAGTTTGATTGCATTAAACAACGTTAAATTCACTTTTCCACCTACTTTGCCACTTGATTTTCCACTCACTTTATGCTTGCCCATATTCCCTCTATTCATCAGATCGTGCCACTGATCTGATCCCCAAATGTCTCCTTTGTCCTCTCCCTCCAGAGCCCTCGTTCAAGTCAGAGATCCACAGCGGCCTCCCGGCCCCTCCTCAGATGCCTCTCCCTGAGATCCCTCAGCCCTGGCTGGTAAGACCACAGAGTTATACAGTATGATAAACTAGAGAGCGGACAGCCAGCTGTTCATTTAAACGGAGGTTGCTCAGCGGCGTTTTGAAGCAGCTGGAAAGAGTATTTGAACTTTGAAGTGATCAAACTCTCATCTTCCAAGAAACATGAATGGTCTCAGAAATGTCATAAAAGCAACCTTAATGCCTCAAATCTTTGATTTCTTCAGCCGGTCGGTCTAAAACATCATCATTACATTTTCAGTCTTGATATTTTATTTAGCTTTATTCCATGAGTACCCCAACGTCACCTCACGCGTTCACAAAGCAAACCAAAGACCCACCGGCACACTCGTGCATGTATTTCTTCCGCCTGCAATTCCAGCTTTGACTAGTAGGGCCGGCGGCTTCAACGTTGGCCAGCCACTCTGGGGGGCAAGACTGTCAACTTTGACCCTTGACCTCCCACCCCACAGGACACACGGTGCAGGCTGGGAAACGTAGTCACCAACCACACGCTGATCGTCGTCAACACAAAGCGGGAAGAATAAATATAAAAAATAACCTGGCCCAAATCGTAAGGTCACTGTCGGGGGAGAGACATCTTAATCCATATTTTAACTTTGTGTGTTTTTGTGTTGATTTTGACAGCAGATTTGATTTAGTTTTAGTCTAAATCTACAGTAGATTTAGTCGACAAAAAAATATTTTGGCTGGCCTTGATGGCTGATTTGATCATTTTTAGCATGCAACCAAACATAACATGATGTGGTTAGTTCTATGGATCTCTTCTTCTTCTCCACTAGTCCTATGTCAGTGTATTAAGTCTTCGTTTTTGTCGTCTTAGATTTTATTTCGTTTTTGTCAGTTTTTCGTCATAGGTTTAATCGACAAAATCCACACTGGTGTTTTTAGCAGATCTACAAGCTTGAGACGTGGTGCGAATCAACACATTTCAAACGTGTAGATCTGCTGCTTTTGAATTTGAATCCTGAGAAGTAAAGTGATTTAATGTACATACAAGGTTTCCACCGGCCAAAGACGATAATATTTAGTCTGGGGCAGAAAAAAAGTTTCTCTTCTAGGAGAAAGACTCATATAATTTTCTGTCTTTCTCTCACACGTCTTCAGATGTGGTCGAGGAGGATGACGTGCGTTGCATACATGTGGTCTGATCGGGTTACCGGCGCGCTGACAGCTCGCTATGTATCACAATGGGGCCTGCTGGGATTTTCCTTTTTTTGTGTGTTTTTTGTTTTAAACCATAAAAAGAGGATTAAATAACATAATATTATTGGGGTGATGAAGCGGCTCCTCCAGTATAACTGCGACCCGGTCAGCGGGACATGTCAGGACCTGCTTCTAGGCCCCCTGCTCAGCACTCCAATGGGCTATTATGCACACAGAATAACTCTTCCTACTTTCGGGCCCCTTCCCTACTTCCTTCACAGGTCTTACCGATGATACTAATTAAGGCTCTGTTCTCAAACTTTTGTTATTTATTTCAACGACCATTATATCTCTGAGAGTTTACAAATGGACTCTTACACACCCGTACACACCCGTACACACCCGTATGGGGCCATTTGAAACACACTCAAGGACACTTTGAGACCCACTAGTGTAGCAGAGTGTTTCCAGTGAGCCATTGAGCCAAGGTGCCAACATGCACAATAGCAGCAGCACCCTGACACTGTTTTACCAGTAATGGAACAGAGCCTTCATTAGTAACGTTGGTAACACCTGTAAAGGAAGTCGGGAAGTGGCCCAAGTTCTTTCCAATATGACGTGCATGCACACAGCGCCTTAGGGCTGTCACCATTACACATTTACCGTTAGTTGACGATGAATTGTCATACAAATAATTGCGATTAATGTTCTAATTGCCTCTTTGGCTTTGAACATTGGAACTAAGACCGTTTGCCTAAGAGGCAAACGGTCGGACAGGGTGGGAGGGAGGGCCCGGGGCGGTCGGACAGGGTGGGAGGGCCCGGGGCGGTCGGACAGGGTGGGAGGGCCCGGGGCGATCGGACAGGGTGGGAGGGCCCGGGGCGGTCGGACAGGGTGGGAGGGCCCAGGGCGGTCTGACAGGGTGGGAGGGCCCGGGGCGGTCGGACAGGGTGGGAGGGCGTTGCGTGAGGTCCAAGCCCGTTTGAGTGTGCCCTTTACGACAGTGTTTCTCAAAGGGGGGGTCCTTGAAGGGGGTTCCGGGAGGTCCCCAGCTAAACGATTGGCAACTCTTGAGAGTGAAACAAATGGAACCAAATGGACCATTTGGTTCCATTTGTTTCACTCTCAGAGTTTAATGTACGGAGGTGTTTACTGTGTGCATGTGAATGGAACATCTGCTTCGGTGTGTGTGTGTGTGTGTGTGTGTGTGTGCGGCCGCGCGTGTATACTGTATGTATGCTTGTGCATGTGTGAACATGCGTTTGTGTGATGAATGCGTATGTGGTGGTGGAGGGGGGGGGGGGGGGGGGGTCCGGTATGTGTGTGTGTGTGTGCTGGGGTGGGGGGTTCCTGTGTGTGTGTGTGTGTGTCAGAGCAGATGTGTGTCTTATGAAAGCCAGGTGTCTCTTGATGGTTCACGAAGCTGCAGAACCACAACACCTTGTTCTACACAACACACACACACACACCCACCCTCGCCCCGCGCAGGGCTCTTTTACAGCGCACTTTGTAATTAGAAGCAGCCGACAGCCCCAGTCACCTCTGGTCAGCTGTGTCTGCGCGTGCGTGTGCGCGCGCACATGTGTGTGTGTGTGCGCGTGTTTGTGTGTGTAGCAACAGAGTTGTTCCCGGAACGCTGGGGAGAGGGGAAGAGGGAGGGATGTTTTCTTTTTGTCCATCCATATCTTTGTCTGTCCCTCCCTGTCTCAGTCCTTCACCTACTCTCTCTCTCTCTCTCTGTGTAAATGACCATTTACTGACCTCTACTCTACTGAGTACACGGTCAGTTTAACCCTTTCAGGTTTTAAGTTGTAACACTTAGTCAGGAGTTTTGCAAGACGAGAGAGAAAGTGGAAGGTCTGACACTTTCTCACTATCTCTCCCTCACCCCTGTCTGTCTGTCTGTCTGTCTGTCTGTGAGGGTAGAGAAGGGGGGAACTCGACCGAGGGATACGCAATAAATAGACGAGAGTGCGAGAGCCATTTAAGAGTCAGAGAGAGAGAGAGAGAGAGAGCACAGGGGGAGGAGAGGCCGGCCCGTCACGCCTGTCTGTGACCCGGTCGCGGCCCAGCGGCGAGCCAAACCCGCACCACTTCTAGTCGCTGAGAGCATTGTGGGGTGGAGTCCTTAGATCCCATAGCGCAAAGGGATGGACGGTGACGTGATTGGCCAGTCGGTTGCCGGGGAGGCGAGGGCTCTCTAGTTTAATGATATATCCCGTTGGAAAGTCCTCCGTGGTCAGGACTGATCTCAGACATGTTGGATTCCACGGAGGCCCACGTTGTCTGTCTCTGTTTCTGTGGGACTTTAACAGCGGCTGCTCTGCTCTGTACCATGCAGGGATGAGACCATAACAAACAGCTCACTAATACTCACATGTTTTCAGCCATTTGCTAGCTGTCTTGAACAGTGGATGAGAGAAAACAGCATTGTAAGAAAAAAAAAGAGCGAAGAAAATACTGGATTTGTGTAAGAGAGAAAGAAATGTGATCATTTGTCTGGAAAGTAAAATCTGTGTTTAAAGCATTGTATTGTGAAGCTGATTTCTTGGCTTGGCTGTATGTAGACAAGCAGACGCATGGCTTTAGAAAGATTATACCAAAAACGTACAGTATATAGGCCTGACTAACACTAACACGCGTGCAGTTACTGTTTTAGGGACAGGGTTAGTAATGCGGGCGAGTCGGAATGGCAGTGTGTCGAAATAGGGAATGCCGGTGTGTAACCGCTGCACACATGTTTCCCAAGGTCTGACTCCATATTGAACCCTATATGCACGCACACGCACGCCCGCGCGCACACACACACACACACACACACACACACACACACACACACGCACACACGCACACACAGAGACTAATATGATTAGGAATCAGCCGAGCCGACAGGATGTCCGTTAATCAGATAGACAAAGATTAGATGATTGGGCCATTTTAGTCCCCAAAGCTCACAGTGGCCTGCTTTGAACCGCCTCATGGGCATCCACTTAGGAGTGTGTGTGTGTGTGTGTGTGTGTGTGTGTGTGTGTGTGTGTGTGTGTGTGTGTGTGTGTGTGTGTGTGTGTGTGTGTGTGTGTGTGTGTGTCGGGGGTCAATTAGAAGTCGGTACCCCCAAAGAAAAGGGTACCGGCTCCTCAACCAAGTTGCGGGGTACCCAGGTTTTGTTTGTTTTTCAATATATATAGCATCCAAACCGGTTGAGCAATTTTAACCCTATACGCATTTGGTGATTTTGAAATGTAATCCTGAAAAGTACACAACAGTTTTGGACATAGGGCCAATATGAGGTTTACTTTCCACCCGACAGAGACGATATGAGGGTACAGAGGTACAGAATTGCTCCTTAATCCCTTTCTTGGATAACTTATTTTGCTGTTTACAAAATGGTATAGTAGAGCAGCAGTAAGCACTGTGGTATTTTCACCCACAAAGACACTCTGTGTCTTCACAATGTTACACTGTCACACAATTGTCAAGGACACAAACTCGTGACCTTGTCATGGGTGTGGAACTGTGTGCGTGTGTGCGTGTGTGCGTGCGTGCGTGCGTGCGTGCGTGCGTGCGTGCGCACAAGCATATGGAGAACCACAAGGAACAAGACGAATGGTCTCTTCCGGATTGTAAAGTGTCACATTTAGTGTGGTGCACGTGCACGTGCACACACACATACACACGCACGCACACAGAATGAAGCCTGGCTCCAATTAAAGCCATAACGACCGGCAGACGTGACAGAATCTAACCAAAAGATTCTTCTCTCTCTCTCTCTCTCTCTCTCTCTCTCTCTCTCTCTCTCTCTCTCTGCTGTTCTCTACACTCTACTCCCTCTCTCTGTCTCCTCTCCATCCTCTCAACACCTCTCTCGCTCTCTGCAGTTTACGGGTTACATTAGGGGTCTGGTCGCTCTTGGCACGCGTCCCGTCGTCGTGTCAGCAGCAGAGCACAGTTAACCACTTAAGCCCTCTACAGTGGTTCAAACTGTTTTCAACTTCATCCCAAATTGATTTGGCCGCAGACACCCCCCCCCCCATCTCAAAATGTTTTGTGCCAGGGACCCGTGGAAGAGAGTTTTATGTAAAAAAAGAAGAAGCAAAAGGCCTAAATTATTCAACATTTCAAAGATAGCAGATGTACCAGCTCACTGCGAGCCTTTATCTCAATTTTCAATGGCCAACATATACATGGATAAAGTTGTTTAAAATTATTGCGACGCTGCCTACACTAACTACTCTTGCCGGGGCGTCCCCTGACCCCATTTTGAGAACCAATGCTTCGCAAAATGAGCAGACATAGCCCGATGGACAAGCCCCTTCCGACGCGTGGCGTCCCGGACGCGTGGTGGTGAGCTTGTAGATTCGGGCCTTCGGGCAGACACTTGACGATGCACACACGATAACGACTTCCATCTGTGTTGATGTTGGAGAGAGTGTGGGCTTCCCTCCCCCCACCCGGCCCACCCTCTCTCTCTCTCTCTCTCTCTCTCTACCCCCCCCCCTCCATCCTTCCCCTCCCTCCCTTAACCACTTAAAAAGCCCTCAGGGCTCCGTGCTGGGGTCTTTTTCTGTTTTCTTGTTGTCGTCGGGGAAGCTATTCCATGGAAAATGGAGAGCTGACGTTGCCATGCATTGTAGATCTACTCATTTAAATGGAGAGCTGACGTTGCCATGCATTGTAGATCTACTCATTTCTGTGATGAAAGCTTTCCCCACGTTACAGACGCTGGGGTTAATTCAGTTTCAGCTTCACCCAGCTGGGGACTGCTCAGGTGGTCATATTGAGCTCTGAAGGGGAGTTGGGGCTTAACCCATTTAGGCCTGACCTCAATTTATTTTTTAAATCTTCTAAATCCTCCAGTTTTCTGAAATATTTTCACGATTTTTCAAAAATAGCAGACCTAGATCTGCTATTTTTCAATAGCTAAATAAGGCCAGCTCCATTTGATCAAGCCGGTGGTCCAGGTGTCATTTTGGACTGAAGTTCAACTGCCTTATCATTGCTGTCGGAGGATAACACCTAACTCAATTTATGAGGTTTTGGATTTTTTTTGCATAAATCAGTGCTATTCAACAGCCTTTAATTCACGTCTGTGTGTTGTTTCGGAAATATTTTTAGCGTTCTGCTAATGAAAAGTAGCAAAACGCGCCCCGGACACAACCTCTTAACTCCATTGGACCCTCAAACTGTCTGCTAAAGCAGCTAACTCCACAACCTCTCCCACTCTCATGGAAGTATCTGCCAATATATAAAGTCCAGACCAAGACCAACTCTGAGGCATTTTGTTTTCAAAATATAAGGTTTCCTTCATTTCCTCCTCCACCAGGATACGCTTGTTTTTTATCCCATAATGATGCCGAATCATGCTTTTGTGTCAAGTTGACTGGACTGTAACGCCTCATTTATGTCCTTACAGATTACTGCAAATAATTAAGAACTCTGCAGCTGGACTGCTAATGAGAACTATAAAGATGTGAGCCAATCAGCCAGTCTTGGCTACTTTACATTGTCTCCCTGTCTCCGAGTCAACTTTAACGTTTGGCTTCTTGTTTTTAATGCATGGCTTTTGAAGATTACGTAGTATGGCAGCCATGTCTATGGCATTTTTAATGTCTGTTTAGAGCACTTGTGACGCAAATCATTTGCCAGCCAAGTCTATGGACTTTAATGTTTGTTACTGGCTGACAACGTTTAGGGCTGACAACTTCTGACGTCATTTGGCTCATATTATGTACATGTTGTAACACATTTTGTTTCATACAAGTCTATGGCTGTAAGATCTACATATACAGTACAAGATCTATATTCTATAAGCGTGTGACACTTGTGAGCTTGTACTGTAGATCATAATACCAATTTAAATTTAGACACTCTAGACTGTGTTTCCCAGGTCGCATCTCCTACCCAGAATAATGATTGTTGAATGCTGGAGGTTCGAGTGGTACATTTGTTTATTATTATAATTTTTTTTGGGAGGGACAGCTCATATTTCATGAACACAACCCAAACAAAGCCATGTAAGATATACACCGATAATACAAGATAATACACATTTAGAAAGAATTCCAGTTTCCATCCATAGTCCCCAAATAATAAATCACACCCCTGTGAAGTGAGGGGTGCTCTTAGCATCATACATCATCCATTCATTGTCAATGGGAATTTAATCTTCGTGTTAGGACAATTGCAGATTTGCTTGGCCACATATGACGTAAACTTTCCGTTCATTGTCAATGGCATTTAATATGTGTGTTAGGACAAGAATCTACACGATAGCGGAATGTAGGAGTGGCTCACCGCTCAAAGATTGCACTCGTGTGAAGTGAGGGGCGCCAACTGTATTTATATCTGTCACATGACGTCTTGCGGGCGGCGGTGGCTCAGGGGTAAGAGTGGCTGGATGGGAACCGCAAGGTTGCCAGTTCGAACCCGGGCTCCCCCCGAGTTAGTGTCGAAGTGTGCTTGAGCAAGACACTGAACCCCTAATTGCTCCTGATGTGCTGGTTGGTGCCTTGCATGGTTTCCGCCGCCATCGGTGCATGAATGTGTGTGTGAATGGGTGAATCACCCAATCTATGTAAAGCGCCTTGGATAAAGGTGCTATGTAAATGCACCATTTACCGTTTTATGTCGTCATAAGTGCTCTAAACAAACATTAAATCCCATATAGACTTGGCTGCCATATGACATAATTGCGAATGCAATGAGCCCTAACTATGGAAGCCAGGCAGAACATGTCTGTCTGTCAGTCTGTGTATCACGGTGTGACACCAACACCCGCCACCAGAGGGCGCAGTTACTATGGAAGCCAGGCAGAACAGTGCAGTTAGCTGTCTAACATGTATATGTGTGTGTGTCTGTGTCAGACTGCCACAACAGCGCTTCGTTGTCTAACTACTAACGTGTGTGCACCTCACATAGCTGCGTTCGCTTCCCGCGTTTGCGCGTCTTCCTTGTATATTCTTCTAAAGTCATGCATTGGAGGCCCCTCAAAACGAAAACAACAGCTGTGACGAAGCTACAAAAACCTGAAGCCTGTTGTTCTTCTGGTTGCCACGGTGACCGAGCGAAAGAGAGAAAAAGGGGGGGAAAGACAGAAAATAAAACATTTCCAGACCAAAAAAAAAAAGGAGTTGGTGATGTCACGACGGAGGTGATGTCATCGCTCGCAAACCGCCGAGCAAAGCGTGGAGGGAAAGGAAAGCCCCCGCGGACGGAGAACAGAGCAAGTGCATCGATTTCCACCGCGCAGAATTGGCAACGGACGTTGCCCAGCCGTCATGCAAATCCCATGTAAATCATGTTAATGGGCCCCCGGACGGAGCCAGATGGAGCCTCGTTCCAATGGGCCCCCGGACGGAGCCAGATGGAGCCTCGTTCCAGGAGCCGCCTGCGCTGTCGCACGAGGGGAGCTCTGCGTCGGCGACACCACCACCATGCATCATCAACTCTCTGTCTGAGGCTGGATCAGGCTGGGGGACGACTACGTCTCTGTGAGGCTGGATCAGGCTGGGTGACGACTACGTCTCTGTGAGGCTGGATCAGGCTGGGGGACGACTACGTCTCTGTGAGGCTGGATCAGGCTGGGGGACGACTACGTCTCTGTGAGGCTGGATCAGGCTGGGGGACGACTACGTCTCTGTGAGGCTGGATCAGGCTGGGTGACGACTACGTCTCTGTGAGGCTGGATCAGGCTGGGGGACGACTACGTCTCTGTGAGGCTGGATCAGGCTGGGGGACGACTACGTCTCTGTCAGGCTGGATCAGGCTGGGGGACGACTACGTCTCTGTGAGGCTGGATCAGGCTGGGGGACGACTACGTCTCTGTGAGGCTGGATCAGGCTGGGGGACGACTACGTCTCTGTCAGGCTGGATCAGGCTGGGTGACGACTACGTCTCTGTGAGGCTGGATCAGGCTGGGTGACGACTACGTCTCTGTGAGGCTGGATCAGGCTGGGTGACGACTACGTCTCTGTGAGGCTGGATCAGGCTGGGTGACGACTACGTCTCTGTGAGGCTGCATCAGGCTGGGTGACGACTACGTCTCTGAGGCTGCATCAGGCTGGGTGACGACTACGTCTCTGAGGCTGCATCAGGCTGGGTGACGACTACGTCTCTGAGGCTGCATCAGGCTGGGTGACGACTACGTCTCTGTGAGGCTGGATCAGGCTGGGTGGCAGATATTTTTTTAAACGATAAAACAAAAACATCAACAGAAAAAACAAAAAAAAAACAATAAAACAGAAGCGGTCATGGGATGTACAGCAACAAGCAACAACCATACATATTACAGAATGATGGAATCCTTACATTCATTGACGACAGGAAAGACACAGCCCATATTCACTCCATATCCACCCCCCCAGCTAAATACTCCATCCATTTCTCCCATCTTCTTTCACCCAGCTCTTTTTGCAGTCTTAAAGAATAGGTCATCTGTTCTAGGAGATGCAATTGTTTCACAATGTTGATAAATAGGTCAGCAGTAGGACAATTATTTTGTAACCAGATTCTTGTACCAATAGCTTTTTTGCTTGCTACAAGTCAAATCTTAAGTACCGTAAGTAGGAGTCATCCTGATTTAGCCCATCTGGGAGTTGTTCTACTGTAGGTACAAAGATGTGAATGTATCATCTATTCCAAAACACATAATGTTTGAGATAAGCGTTGTCACTTCCTTCCAAAATGGTTGCATTACAGGACAAGACCAAAAGATGCATGAGCAACCACTGTATCTCCACATTCTCTCAAAAAACAAGACTAAAATCTTATGGAGGGACAAGTGGAGAAGAGCTCCCGTTGAACTAAAAGACGAGTCATTTTAAGTTTGGTTGCGCTCTGAACATATAGCCGATCTACAAGTTCACAACATGTCACCCTGAGACGCGTTGTGAGCTTGTAGATCCGCTATTTTCAGCATGCAATCAAGTGTAAAAGCAGCCATTAACACTTTTCAAATGACAAATCATTCAAAATCAACACAGGTACCGAGCCAACTTGGGTCCAGTTTACGAAATATAGACGATTTGAGCTGAAGCCCATTCTACAAATGCCTTCTAAACCAGTAGTTCTTTCAATACTTTAAAAAAATAGCAAATGTACGCGTGACGTGACACCCTGTGAGCTTGTATATTGTTTTCTTTTTTTAAATATCCACCAACACCAAAATCTATAATGACACCTTTTAATTGGTGCGATTTAAAAAAGCGGCCACGTGTGTGTGTGTGTGTGTGTGTGTGTGTGTGTGTGTGTGTGTGTGTGTGTGTGTGTGTGTGTGTGTGTGTGTGTGTGTGTGTGTGTGTGTGTGTGTGTGTGTGTGTGTGTGTGTGTGTGTGTGTGTGTGTGTGTGTGTGTGTGTGTGTGTGTGTGTGTGTGTGTGTGTGTGTGTGTGTGTGTGTGTGAGTGTGTGTGTGTGTGCACAACACTATTTGGTGAGGAAAGCAATAAAAAGTGGAGCACCGATGGGAAAACCTATTTTGTCTATTTTCTTCTCTGTCCCGGGCGCTTTTGAAGATTTTCTTCTTTTTCTTTCCTCGTGTGTGCGTGCGAGAATCTATGTGTATTGTCTTTTGTAAGAGTGTATTTGTGGAGTACAGTTTACATGTACATTCTTTGTCCATGTTTGCCTTTGGCAGAACCTGTGTGTCTGCGTGCATGAGTGTGTGTCACTCACTCACTCACTCACGCATAGACACACTCATCACAGTGTGTTCCTATATTTTCCCAGTGCCAGCTTGACGTCCAGTACAATAGCCCCCGTTCCGCATTACCAGACAGACACACCCACGCTTCTTCCTTCGCAACAAAAGCAGAGGTCCTGCACACACACACACACACACACACACACACACACACTGCTTGTCACTGCTGTTTCATCCTACTGACTCGTCTGCCAGTGAGGAGCCCCCACCGGGAGGACTACTCTCCCTGCCCAAAGCTCCCATGCTGGCGGCCAGGGACCTGAGCCCCTCCCCCACCTATTTTTGTCTTGAGACAGAATGAAGGGATTTCCTAGTTGCACTGCACTGCACTCTCTGCAGTGTCTGTGTTATGTGATTACAAAACATCACACTCATGTGAAGTGAGGGGCGACCCAGGTTTTTTGGGACCATGTTGATGTTCTCATGTCTGTGAAAAATGAAATAAATTAATTACAATATGTATTTATATCAGATAACGTCTTACGTATAGTCATTTACTGCCCTAAACTATAACATTAATGTCCATAGACTTGGCTGGCCTATGACGTGATGTCGGAAAGTCATATTGCACTGACGATAGTGCTGTCAAACAAGTCTAGGAAGCAGTCTATGAAAAAGTTTATAGACACAATTTGTAGTGGCGGTCCGTGCTTCATCTCTCTCTCTCTCAGTTAAGGGGGCCCTGGGCCTGAAAGAACGTCGAAGACCCCTCGATCTAGAGACGGCAGCGCTCGATCAGAGTGAAACGGCACAACGCCGATGACCGACGGGAGTAAACGGTCATGTAAACGGAGCGCAAATAAAATCGGTTATTTAAGTGCGAGAAAAGAAACTTTCGGATGGCAGCCATGAGCTAGCCAGGTGGACGCGGCAGCGTGCGCGGGACAGACGGGACAGAAAACAGTAGCAGATGGAGTCGTATAAACTGAGGCGCACAGCGAGACCATCTGAGGACAAAAAGCAGGCCCATGGTCGGTGCCAGTGCAGGTCAATCCCCCCTTAGGCTTATGGGTGGAACTACTTACCATCCCCCCCCCCCACCCTACCGACACACTGTGTTTTTATCTTTTGCTACAGTCTGGCATTCATTTTTAACTCATTCACATGGCTTTACCTTAACCTTACCCTGACCTAAACCCAGTAAGTCCTGCGTGCATGTGTGCGTGAGTGAGTGCGTGCGTGCATACTTGTATTATATGCCAAATGTCCCCACACATATAATAATTTGCGATTTTGACATTGTGAGAAAGACAATTTTCCTGGCCCTCAGAAAATGGATGGTTGGTTTATTTTTGACATTTTCTTCCTAAATCTAAAAAAAATAAACAGATCTACAAGCACACAAGAGCTTGTAGACTGGCTATTTTCAAACAGCCGGTGCATAATAGGTTTACAGTGCTCTTGTAGCTTCTTTTGGGGCTTGTTTTCAGGAACCAAATGGGCCTTATGGGTCTGTAACTTATACAAATGGAGCCAAAATGGACCCTTATGGGTCTGTAACTCATAGAGTGTACAAATGGAACCAAATGGAACCTTATGGGTCTGTAATTCAGAGTGTACAAAATACAAATGGAACCAAATGTACCCTTATGGGTCTGTAACTCAGAGAGTGTACAAATGGAACCAAATGGACCCTAACGGGTCCAATAACATTGTTTTTTTCAATAGGAAAGAATGAAAATGAAAATCACTGCTAGAGCCGTCAAAACCTTCTCTTATGGGGGTCCTTAGCATATATGTTCAACGCAGGCTAATGAGGTCAATGAGTCATTTTGGGGGTTCTTGACATTAAAAGGTTTGGGAAGCAGTGCTCCACAGTGTCAGACAGGCCAGTCCAGCAGTGCTCCACAGTGTCATACAGGCCAGTCCAGCAGTGCTCCACAGTGTCAGACAGGCCAGTCCAGCAGTGCTCCAGTCCACAGTGTCAGACAGGCCAGTCCAGCAGTGCTCCACAGTGTCAGACAGGCCAGTCCAGCAGTGCTCCACAGTGTCAGAAAGGCCAGTCCAGCAGTGCTCCAGTCCACAGTGTCAGACAGGCCAGTCCAGCAGTGCTCCACAGTGTCAGACAGGCCAGTCCAGCAGTGCTCCACAGTGTCAGACAGGCCAGTCCAGCAGTGCTCCACAGTGTCAGACAGGCCAGTCCAGCAGTGCTCCACAGTGTCAGACAGGCCAGTCCAGCAGTGCTCCACAGTGTCAGACAGGCCTGTCCAGCAGTGCTCCACAGTGTCAGACAGGCCAGTCCAGCAGTGCTCCACAGTGTCAGACAGGCCAGTCCAGCAGTGCTCCACAGTGTCAGACAGGCCAGTCCAGCAGTGCTCCAGTCCACAGTGTCAGACAGGCCAGTCCAGCAGTGCTCCACAGTGTCAGACAGGCCAGTCCAGCAGTGCTCCACAGTGTCAGACAGGCCAGTCCAGCAGTGCTCCACAGTGTCAGACAGGCCAGTCCAGCAGTGCTCCACAGTGTCAGACAGGCCAGTCCAGCAGTGCTCCACAGTGTCAGACAGGCCAGTCCAGCAGTGCTCCACAGTGTCAGACAGGCCAGTCCAGCAGTGCTCCACAGTGTCAGACAGGCCAGTCCAGCAGTGCTCCACAGTGTCAGACAGGCCAGTCCAGCAGTGCTCCACAGTGTCAGACAGGCCAGTCCAGCAGTGCTCCACAGTGTCAGACAGGCCAGTCCAGCAGTGCTCCACAGTGTCAGACAGGCCAGTCCAGCAGTGCTCCACAGTGTCAGACAGGCCAGTCCAGCAGTGCTCCACAGTGTCAGACAGGCCAGTCCAGCAGTGCTCCACAGTGTCAGACAGGCCAGTCCAGCAGTGCTCCACAGTGTCAGACAGGCCTCCTACGCACAGGGCCAGAAACTGACCTGCTCGCACACGCCAACTCTGGCTAACTTTGAAGTGTTTGTAACGTTGTACTTTGAGTATTTCTTCCCCACTACATCTCGGATCCAAGTATTAGCACTTTTTCCTCCACTGCATACATTTGAAAACTTTAGTTAGTATAGCCTAGTTACTTAGTAGTTTTATTTATATTCCAAAACATACAGTAACCACTTCAACCCAATAATCATTTCGGCCATTTGAAAATAGCCGATCAGGACCCATCGTGAGCTTGTAGATCTGCTACATTTGAAAACTTCAAATGGGACACAATGAGTACTATTACCGTTGGTACTTTAGTAGAAGTATTTCTATATTGCAATATTTAGAGTATACTTTTACTTCCGTAAAACATTTGAGTTATTTTTCCACCTCTGCCAAAGACCAGCACAGACCACACCATAGGAGTGTCCAAGACCGAGGTCAAGCCTCGCTCCAAAAAAAAGAAGGAATAAAAAAGAAACACTCACTTAAACTTAAGAACATTATGACCCTGGGATCTGCACCGAGGACAAAGTACTACTCAACCTCAGTACTTGACCCTGAGATCTGCACCGAGGACAAAGTACTACTCAACCTCAGTACATTATGACGCTGGGATCTGCACCGAGGACAAAGTACTACTCAACCTCAGTACATTATGACGCTGGGATCTGCACCGAGGACAAAGTACTACTCAACCTCAGTACATTATGACCCTGGGATCTGCACCGAGGACAAAGTACTACTCAACCTCAGTACATTATGACGCTGGGATCTGCACCGAGGACAAAGTACTACTCAACCTCAGTACATTATGACCCTGGGATCTGCACCGAGGACAAAGTACTACTCAACCTCAGTACATTATGACCCTGAGATCTGCACCGAGGACAAAGTACTACTCAACCTCAGTACATTATGACCCTGGGATCTGCACCGAGGACAAAGTACTACTCAACCTCAGTACATTATGACCCTGGGATCTGCACCGAGGGCAAAGTACTACTCAACCTCAGTACATTATGACGCTGGGATCTGCACCGAGGACAAAGTACTACTCAACCTCAGTACATTATGACCCTGGGATCTGCACCGAGGACAAAGTACTACTCAACCTCAGTACATTATGACCCTGGGATCTGCACCGAGGACAAAGTACTACTCAACCTCAGTACATTATGACCCTGGGATCTGCACCGAGGACAAAGTACTACTCAACCTCAGTACATTATGACGCTGGGATCTGCACCGAGGACAAAGTACTACTCAACCTCAGTACATTATGACGCTGGGATCTGCACCGAGGACAAAGTACTACTCAACCTCAGTACATTATGACGCTGGGATCTGCACCGAGGACAAAGTACTACTCAACCTCAGTACATTATGACGCTGGGATCTGCACCGAGGACAAAGTACTACTCAACCTCAGTACATTATGACCCTGAGATCTGCACCGAGGGCAAAGTACTACTCAACCTCAGTACATTATGACCCTGAGATCTGCACCGAGGACAAAGTACTACTCAACCTCAGTACATTATGACCCTGGGATCTGCACCGAGGACAAAGTACTACTCAACCTCAGTACATTATGACCCTGAGATCTGCACCGAGGACAAAGTACTACTCAACCTCAGTACATTATGACGCTGGGATCTGCACCGAGGACCAAGAGCTTGTAGATCTGCTATTTTTCAATAGCTAAAGTACAATAATGCTTAAAACACCAAAAGGGGTTCCCGCCCAAAATGGGTTAAGTAAAGGACAGATACTGGCCAGATGTTACTCTACAAGTGAAAGTTGCTCTGTCGAGTTTGTACTTTAGAACAAGTACTGGAGTATGTGTTTAAAAAAAAGTGCATTTAGTTTTTTTTAACTTCAATGTAAGGCTGTATTGAAAGTAAAAGATTTTCCAGGAATGTTTGATATTTTTGAAATGGTGCCTATAAAGCGGTTGATTTCATAATGCATTAATTGTCTCCCATTGTAGAAATGTATAGTGGAGTCAAAGATTCAATATCTCGTCTTTGAAATGTGGTGGAGTACACAAAATGAAAAGAAGAAGTACTTAAGTTTAAGTCAATGTACTTTTGTTACTGTGTCCACCACTTGACCCGAGGGCAAGTGGTGACAGACAGATGGACAGAGAGACGGACAGACAGACGGACGGACGGACAGACGGACGAACGGAGGGGACACAAGCGGTTCTTGTTGAGGCGTGTAGAACAGATGGCGAGCGGAGCGTTCCCGCGAGGGGCAGAGCTGCTCACAGCTGCAGTGCACATCGCCGTGATTACAGACCCAGTTTGTTTATGGACGGCGGCGCGGGCGGAATGTGGAACGACCCAACAATACTCTGCTCTCTGCGGAGCGGCTCGCTAATTGATCTGGACATGTCGTCCACCCGCTGGAAACGCACAAGCTTTTTGGCGCGCGGGAGGGAAGGCGTGCATGCGCAACGCCTCTCATTTTGCATTGTGTGTGTGTGTGTGTGTGTGCACTTGTACGCTTGGCCTCTGCCCCTCGTATAGCGTTGAGTCATCGCATAGCAGAGCAGTGGGATCACATGTCCATTCTTCAGTGCGTTTACCGTAACGCAGGGGTCTTCAACAGGGGGTCCGGCACCGCTAGGGAGATACTACTATGGGGGGGCAGATATTTCGAGCTTGTAGATCTGCCACTTTTGATGCTTTGGTGTGACGCTGTAGTATGGTCAAGTATTAAGACGTTAATTTATGAACAAAAGTGCATAGCGGCTCTGCACACTACCTGTGCCAAGAAATTATTTCACCACCTTGCTCCCTCCCTCCCACCCGAGGATACATGATAAGGCTCTGCCTGGGTCTGGACCCCCTGAGAGAGAGAGAGAGAGAGTCAGCAGACGTGTTTAAAATGATTGTGATGCTGTAATGTTGCTGTAAATATGTAATTATTATTTAGTGGGGACAACCCTGTACCCCACTTTGGACCCTTTTCCACCAAAAATAACCTTGGTTCTAGAACTGGTTCCGTTCTAGACTCTTGGAACCCTGGTGCTTTCATGGAACCGGCGGACATTTTTTGGGTCCAGTTCCGGAGCGACTTTTAGGTTTCATTTTCAGACCCTGGTGGAAAAGGGGCTTCGGCGAGCAGACCCAAAGCGGAGCCCCCAATGCCAACCGGAATTGACTGTGATTGTTCGAACGTGCCGGGCAGTAGCAGACGGGGCTTACCTTACTGTACGTATTCAGTACAGTACAGTACAACTACGCACTGGGGGTGGATGGCTCGCTTTCGGGTTCTGTCTAGTAGGCCGTCAGCCTTGGAAGAAGAAATGTGCAGCTGCCAGAATAGTTGGAGAAGTAGAAAACCTTTCCAAAGCTGTCTTGCAAAAAGCACCTTGACCCAGTTTTTCTCAAAGTCCCAGTCAAGATGTTTTTTTCCCTGCCCGTGCGTTTGTATTTAATGACAGCAGGGCTTAAGAACTAAGTGTGTTTCTGATCCTGCAGATAAAATCTGCTTTTTGTCATACATGCAGTTCATAAATGCACCATTTGATTTTGGTGTTTTTAAATCCACTCAACACATATAGGTTTCTGTCCCCCACAGGACCTTAGAACCTGCGTGCGTGCGTGTGTGCGTGCGTGCGACCCACATACCAGACCCACTGATTTCTGAATGTGTAACAGTTAGTTTTACTGTATCCCTATTTATTGCCCGTTCATAACTCAGACGACAGTGACGCATGGAGTTTGGACGTTCTTGGAAAAAGCCAACGGTTTCAACGTCCACTTTTAGCCGAAGCCCTTTCATGCACGGCCACATGTTCCACGGTCGCCGCGGCAACGAATCAACGACGACGCCCCGCCTGGCATCTCCCCTCGGCGAGCGACGCCTGATTGGGTGAGCTGCGACCAATGACCCGTGGCGCCTGGGTTTCACAGCCCGCGGGGCGAGGCTCCTTCGCTAAGCCTCATTTGTACTTTGGTCGGTGTTGCGTGCACGCGCCTCTGGAAATAGCTGATCTGCAAGCTCACAGTGCGGCACAGGGCGACGCACTGTGAGCTTGTAGATCGTCTATTTCCGGGCCGCGAGATACCGACACACGACTCAAGTATAACTCAAGCTATTAAAATATCCGCCCCGCAACGGGGGGGGGGGGGGGGAAATGGCGCCCGCCACCGCCAAATAAAATGTTCAAATATGCAAGAAAGCAAAGAGGAAGTTTCCATGAGAGCAAGACAAAAAAATAAAAAAATAAATAACGAAAGGGAAATAAAATGAGTTGTGAATTGGACGCAGTGGTCATAGAATAATGGCTCGGTCGCGTAACAGTTTGCGAGAGGAGCTAAGTGGAGGCGATCATAAGCGGCGTAAGCGCGTCGTTAAAAACCTTTTGACGAGTTATGACGGCGCAAGGAGGTCGTTTAACGGCTCGCCGCGCAGTTTGACACATACTTTAAGGCTTTGCCACACACACACACACACACACACACACACACAGCATGTGAGCCCTTGTTAGGAGTAAAATGAGAGTAATGAGCGTTATAATTATGTAAAGCATATTTATTTTGGAAACAATAGCTAGTATTCATTTGCCGCAGGCGCAGGCAAGCCAGTGAAATTTGATGGCCAAGATATGATTCCTGATCAGGAAAGCTCTCTGCCTCTCTCTCTCGCACACGCACGCACGCATGCACGCACATGTTTGTTGTGAGCTTGTACGCATGCTCGCTCACTCACTCACTCACTCACTCACTCACTCACTCACTCAAATCTAAGTAACTATAGTAAGTTTTCAAATTAATGCAGTGGAGTAAATGTACAATAATGGTTACTCCATTTGAAAAGTCTACACTCCCCAAATGCTTTCTCACCATACAACAACCTGCATTTCTCCCTTTGTGTACGTCAACTTCTCAAATTCTGCTATACTTCTGGCTGATATTTGGCCCTCACTCACAAGTATAGTAATAAAGAATACACGCACATACATACACGCACGCATGCAAACACACACACGCACGCACACTGGGCAGAGGCCGCTCGTTCCTGGAAATGCTGGAATCGCAACAGTGCGGCACTCAGCAGTGAGACGGCCTAATTCCACGCGCTGTGTGATTACGGGGGGATACGATGTTTATTGCCGCAATTATGTTACTTTAATAGGCGGTATGTCAGGGCCGCGCTGCGCTACAGCGCTACGGCGTGAGCCAACACGCATCACGTCAGCCTGGCCTGGCTGATCCCCCTCTGGGGCTCCTCCGCTGGCTGCAGCTCAGGGCCTGTTACCGCACCGCGCCAATAGTACAAACCTTCCTCTTCTTCATAACCCAGAGACCAGATTCTACAAATATGTAATTCATGACAGTTTTCTGAAAATGTTTCTATAAATCAGTGGTTCTCAAACTATTTCATGTGCAATTGAATTGGCCGCCGACCCTCATTTGAAAATATGTAACGTATATTTCAATAGATAACGTATAAAATAATGGTTAAAGATGTGTTCCAGGTCTTAATAGGGTACATTTTATCCCACAATGTTGTAACCCATTTTTTCACCCAGTGCAAATTGCCTAAGCCAGCAGTCCCCAAACTAATTTGGCTCGTTGTATTTGGCCGAAAATGATAACTTTTTTACACGATTATTGCAAATAATCACAGAATGTCACTGCACTGAGAGACATGCAGCTGTTGTATACTCCCGCAGCTGCACAGTGTTTTACCATATTTTGCGGTTTGTGATAAATTACAGTACACCATAAAACCGCCATTACCTCTCTCTCTCTTTCTCTCTCTCTTTCTACGGTTTCTACCTCTCTCTTTTTTTTTGTGTAACCCATTTTTGAGCGGTGCACACCGCTCCAATGAAGGGCAATGTGTGTCTCTATGTGCATATGTCTGTATGTTTCGAGCGCAACTCTGTCTATTTGTAGTACGACCCATGTATTGACCCCTTGTCGCAATATTGCTTACTCTGGGTGGATCTTTGTTGGTTTGTAAAGTGTCTTCAGACAACTTGTTGTGATTTGACACTTTAATAAAATTGAATTGAATTGACCCCGGCAGATGATAAGGTTCACATTCGGGTCACACACTATATTGAGCACTACTGAGCCCTGAGCAGTCGGCTAAGTAAAGGAGTTTACCCGGTAGGATGTAGCATGGACATAGAAGGTAGACTCCTCCTTCGGCTTTGGGGTAACTGGTTAGACTAGAGCATTGTACAATGGCTACGGTTCTCTCTCTCTACAGTCTCTTAAGTGGAAAAACATACAGTACTTCACTGTCCTAGTTTAGCCTCCACGGTTCACTGCAGAGTGGACTTCCTGTTCCAGTGTCTGGACTGTGATGCGCCGATTAAAACCAACGCTCTTTGGAGTAGGTTCATTGTGGCTGCGTAGCGGGTTGACATCATGTGACCTTGTGAGATGAGAGGTTGACATCATGTGACCTTGTGAGATGAGAGGACTTCAGATGATGTGACAAGACGTTGTAGAGTAGGCTCAACTTTTTCACATACCACCGGACCAGTGTTTGATTTTGAGAGCAGTTTTTATTTAGCATTTAGCAAACGAAAGCAAACGAAATGCCATGAAACCTTTAACGATTCTGAAGATTATGCGAATGATAGTTAGTATCTCAAATGATTGCGATTAGACGAATGTGTGATCATTGTGACTAAGTCTATCTCTGTGTCTCTCTGTCTCTCCCTCCCTCCAGCCCCCAAACAGCGGCCCCCCTCCCCTCCCCAGCACGTCACTTCCAGAGGGTTACTACGAGGAGGCGGTGCCCCTGAGTCCAGGCAAGGCTCCAGAGTACATCACCTCCAGTGAGTCATATACAGCATGTGCTGCAAATAGCAGGGCACAGCAGGCTTTCTGGTTCCACTGAAAATTCATTTCCCCCGTAGAGAGTTACAAAAATGTGATAATTTTTATCAACTATTTTAAGTCTATAGAAGTCAAGTGTTTTTTTGCCACCTGCTTGAAAAAGCACTTGGTGCTGGAAAGCAAAATAAAAGTGCTTGAAAAGCACCTGGACTACGTTTGCACGCACCACTACTGACAACCATAAAGACGACTGTACTGGACACTTTTCATGATTGAAAAAGGCTGCCTCTAAGCCAATACTTAGCCATAAAACCCATAGTCTGAACGACATAAAAACCCCTACTCTGAAGTCTGAACACCGCAACGCGTGTGGCAACAGAAGCTAATGTTATGAGCTAACTGGAGCTAGAGGAAAGCTATAACAAAACACAGTGAGTGCACCGACCAAAGAACGTCGGAAACGAACGAAAACGGGCACTACAAGAGCTTGTTGCACATGGCAGTTGTGTTTTCCGAGTCATTCTTGTTTGTTTTGTAATAACGATTATGGTCCCACATCTCCTCCGCCGTCTAGATTACGACTCCGATGCCATGAGCAGCTCGTACGAGTCCTACGACGAGGAGGAGGAGGACGGCAAGGGCGGTCAGAAGATGCGTCACCAGTGGCCTAGCGAGGAGGCGTCCATGCACCTGGTGAAGGACGCGCGCATCTGCGCCTTCCTGCTGCGCAAGAAGCGCTTCGGCCAGTGGACCAAGCTGCTGTGTGTCATCAAGGACAACAAGCTGCTGGTAGGTTGTAGTAGTTTCTTTTGGCACCATTATGAATTTATGTTGACGATTAATTGTCACAGAAATAATTGCGATAAACGATTTAATTGCGTATTTTCCCCCACATTGTAACGTTACAATTTGCATTTCTGTTCGCAAATTGGAAATTGGACAGGGGATATATGACAAATAAGTAACCGACATAATAATGTAATCATTATTTCTTTCCAATGAAATAGTGGATCTAGAAGCTTACTACCCACTAGGGTAGTCATTTACAAGAAACATAAAAAGTTCAAAAATGGAGAACATTTTGTAAATTATAGGGGCATGAAACACTATACTGACTGAATGTTCTGTCCTTGCTTTACAGTTAAATTTAAAAACCACAGCAGATTAAAAACATAGCAGGCATCAAAGCTGCAGATAATCTGAATAATACTAGGTGTGTTAGATTGGTTGTGAACTGGTAAACGAACAGAAAAATCTGCTTATATACGATTTCATCCCCGTTTAATTATCTGTTGTGTGTTTTTTTTTTCCAGCTGGCCAATTGATTTATCATGCTCTTCTTGGCTGCTAGTAGATCTTGTAACCCGTGAAAGAATAATAACCCAAATAACAAATCATCTGATTGGATAAAGATGATGGGGGACAGTTGCCAAAACAAAGAACTGGGGGAAATCAACTCGGCTGCAGCTACATAAAAACATTTGGACGTATCCAAGATGCTGACCAGTATTGGCTATGAAAGGATCAGGCCATTTGATTCCTCCCCACACACTGTGTGTTGTCATTGCTGTTGTATCCTACTAACTCACCTGATTCCTCCCCACACACTGTGTGTTGTCATTGCTGTTGTATCCTACTAACTCACCTGTATCCTACTAACTCACCTGATTCCTCCCCACACACTGTGTGTTGTCATTGCTGTTGTATCCTACTAACTCACCTGCCCAACACTACCTCTTGATAGCGGATTCCAATGAAAGTAAACCGATAATCACCAGTAGGCAATTGATCAAGACAACGCAATCGACCTACTGCATGTATTCTGTGCAAAGCTGACAATGGGTCAATTGATTGAAAACAATAGGATGAACTTTATTTAACTTTTCCAATTTTTTCCCACGATTTTTGCAACCCATTTGTTCACCCAGCGTCAATTATCTTATCCTGGGTGCTACACTCCCACTGGCAACCTGGGGAGAGCAACGGACTGACCTCATGCTTCCTTCAATGCTTGAGTCCAAGCTGCTTCTTTTCACCTGACAAGGGGGGAGTTTCCCAGGTTGGACGTTGCGCGTGGAAGGGATAACGGGTTCCTTTCCCCTCCACCAGGCGCTCCGGCTGGCCAGGTGGAGGCAGTATAGAGACCAGGATTACTGGCATGTTTTTTTTTGTGAGAGTGCCATTACCCTAGGGGACACGGGGAGAACATGCAAACTACACACCGATTTTCACAATCTTTGACTAAAACACACACAAAAAAAAAAACATTCCTCTCTGCTCTTTCTCCTCCTCCTCCTACTCCTCCAGTGCTACAAGTCGTCCAAAGACAAGGACCCCCAGATGGAGCTGTGCCTGTCGGGCTGCAGCATCACGCACGTGCCCAAGGACGGCAAGAAGAAGAGGCACGAGCTGAAGATCGTCCACCAGGGGGCGGACGCCCTGGTGCTGGCCGTGCAGAGCCAGGAGCAGGCCGACGAGTGGCTGAAGGTAAGGCGGTGGAACGATTAACCCATTCTGAATGGGTTCCCCTTTTGGTGTTTTAAGCATTATGTTATACTTTACCTGTTGAAAAATAGCAGATCTACAAGCTCCATCTGAGAAGGTTTAGTGCCAGGGACTCCCAGAAAAGAAGATTTCATAATTTATTCTCATTTCTTTATAAAATAGAAGAGCTACAAGCCTACAACGCGCCGCATTGTGGCACGCTGTTGTTGTAGGGTACATGCTATACCCTGGTATTTGAGTACATGGGTTGATATGCTATAGCTCATTCTTTGGGGGAACCCCACTTTGAGACACCGGCAAACGGGTAACCAGATACAACTAGACGCATGTTGTCGTCACGGCCGAGAGGAGCAGAACAGGTCCAGCAGTAGATTTAAGGACTGGTTTTACAACGGGAGAAAGGCATGGATGCGGTTTAAAACGGCCACAGATGTGCTGTGGAATCGGACTGAAACGGTGCTGAGAGACGTTCCCCTGAACGAACACGTGGCTGGCTGCAGGTTGTCGAAATGTTCAAAGAGTTGTTGACCCCTGGAGAGGGAGGGCACGGTGAATGCAGTGGTGGAAAGTAACTCAGTGCATTTACGGTACTTAAAGTACTGCACTTAAGTAAAATTTTGAGGTATTTCTACTTTACTTGAGCATTTCCAATTTTCAATGCTTTTACTTCTACTTCACTACATCTTGGATCCAATTGTTGTACTTTTACTCAACTAAAAGTGGAGTAAAAACTGTCTGTGCTCACAAACGCCTGAGTAGATTAAAAAATGACCATTTTTCAAAGTGAAATATATCCCTTTAAATTCAAAACAGAGCCTCAATACATAAAATGGAAGAATAATAGGAGCGATGCGTGGGTCTGCAATTACGTATGTCCAACTGGAATCAGGTGCTCTTTGGACAGGGATAAATCATCGCAAGACATAATGAGTTTAAGTCCCTTTGCTTTGTAGAATGTGCCTGCCATTCAGCCCTAGATTTGACAACCATCTAGCCAGTCACAGGCTCACAGTGCCTCACGACCGTCCCTCTGGATGTGTGCTGGTCAAATGTTTTGATTTCAAGGACCCCAATAATTGACAGTGTACACATTTAACCCCCTCAAGGGGGTTGACTGGACGTTGTGATCAGGATAGTCCATTTATTTTGGGTCACACCCCTTTTTAGCTTAGAATTGACTGGCCCTAATACTGCTATCTCGAAGCAAGGCATAGCACTATTGGTTGACACTTGTCGACTATTAACCCATTTTGACCTGAGATCAGATTAAAAAAATGTCTTCTACATCCTGACAGTTTTCAGAAAAAGCTATGTCTCTATGTCAGTCGTTCTTTGATTTTTCAAAAATAGCAGACCTACAAGCTTGTAGAGCGCCACTCGGTGGCGCTATGAGCTTGTAGATCTGCTATTTTTAAATAGCTAAAGCATAACATAATGCTAACACCAAAAGAGGTTCCCGCCCAAAATGGGAAAAATCAGTTGATAGTATGAATTGCTAAGAACATAACTGATAGTTGCAGCCCTGTCTACTACAGAATAAAAAACATGTCATGTTAGTTGAAAGGCGTGACTGATGTGGAGGTTTTCATTGTGGAACTGTCAAACACAGTAAAAGGCTCATGCACAACACTGCATGACTCACCAGAGATTTTGTTTTATTTATCCGCGGCTCATGTTGAAAGGTCGCCGAAATCGTCAACCGAGGACGTTTGTCAGAAAGTTAAAATTAGACGTGAGCGTAACCCTTTTAAGTGCAGCTTGGCCGTGTCCTTGCCTTTTCCTGACGCCATGCGAGCGAGCGGTGGCTGTTGGCAGCGAGCAGGTGTTTTCTGATCTGTTATGATAGGATCTCATGAGATGTTTTGGTTCATTATCTTCCCTTGATCCCGCTTACGTTTTTTTTTTCTTTCCCTCACATACTTTTTTTCTTCTGCCTTCCCCGTTTCCTCTCTGATCTCTCTCTCTCTTTCTCTCTCTCTCTCTCTCTATCTCTCTCTGTGATCTGTCTCTCCGGGACCCGATCAAGTCAACCGCAAAACCTCAAAAGAAAACGTACCCTGCCGACATCAAACGGACGGTGGAGGGGGATGGGCCCCCTTTTTTTCTTTTTGGGGGTTCGGGGTCTCTCTCTCTGTCTTGTGTGTAGCTTTCTGTGGTGCCAGCCGGCACCTCAGAACGATTCGCTTTCACTCACAAAGAACCTTCAGGTCTTTGCCTGGCCTCTGGTTCTTTGTTTAGTATTACTTCCAAAACATCTCCAGGTATAGTGAAAATAATAGGAGATCTACAACCTTTTGTGTGACACTCTTGCATGTTGAAGTATAGGGCCTTATCTCATTCACTATGTTGAAGTAGGGCCTTATCTCATTCACTATGGGTGGGTTCACATGTTGAAGTAGGGCCTTATCTCATTCACTATGGGTGGGTTCACATGTTGAAGTACTGGGGCGACTGTGGCTCAAGAGGTAGAGCAGGTCGTCCAATGATCCATGGGTCGGCGGTTCGAATCCCGGCTCCTCCTGTCTACATGTCGAAGTGTCCTTGGGCAAGACACTGAACCCCAAATTGCTCCCGATGTGCTGGTTGGTACCTTGCATGGCTTCCGCCGCAATCGGTGTATGAATGTGTGTGTGAATGGGTGAATGTAATGCACAATCTATGTAAAGCGCCTTGGATAAAGGCGCTATATAAATGCACCATTTACCATTTACCAAGTAGGGCCTTATCTCATTCACTATGGGTGGGTTCACATGTTGAAGTAGGGCCTTATCTCATTCACTATGGGTGGGTTCACATGTTGAAGTAGGGCCTTATCTCATTCACTATGGGTGGGTTCACATGTTGAAGTAGGGCCTTATCTCATTCACTATGGGTGGGTTCACATGTTGAAGTAGGGCCTTATCTCATTCACTATGGGTGGGTTCACTTAATCGATATGGAAATAATCGTATCGCATTCCTTGCTGATAATCATATTGTATCGTACGATTCGTACCATATCGTATGTTGTGACGCGGCTTGAAAAAAGGGGAGACGAGAGGAGGGGAGGGGAGAGGAGAGGGGAGGGGAGGGGAGGGGAGGAGAGGAGAGGGGAGGGGAGGGGTGGGGAGGGGAGGGGAGGGGAGGAGAGGAGAGGGGAGGAGAGGGGAGGAGAGGAGAGGAGAGGGGAGGGGAGGGGAGGGGAGGGGAGGGGAGGAGAGGAGAGGAGAGGAGAGGGGAGGGGAGGGGAGGGGAGTACTCCTCAAGGTCCTCCAGAGAGCTGACTAGCTAATGGCTCTAGCAGAGCGCTAGCTGTGTGTGTTATAATGGCGTGGTGTTTATGGAAACAGACATGTCCATATCGTGTCCTTACCTCATTCTCCCCCAACGCCGTCCAACAGTTCAGTCCTCCTCCTTCTCTATGCATCTCCCTTCCTCCCCTCTTCAATATGGCCCGCTGTTATTCTTTCTCTCATGGTGACTTATACAATATCTTTGTCTCTCTTTCATCTTGCCCCCCCCACCACCCCCCCATCTCTCTCTGTCTCTCTCTCTGTCTCTCTCTCTCTCTCTCTCTCTCTCTCTCTCTCTCTCTCTCTCTCTTTCTTGGAATCTGTCCTAGACCCCCCCCCCCCTTCCTCTCCCCACAAAGGTATGGAGGCAATAACGTTTGTGTGTGTGTGTGTGTGTGTGTGTCTTGCGTGCATGCACACAACCGTGCGTGTGCACGCTCATGCGTGCGACCGTGCGTGTGGTCCATCTTTTCCTCTGGCAGAACAGTCCGCGTTTTGAACACTTTTATCGAGTTGCGTGTTCATTCCAGAAAGTATCCGACGACTCCATCTCTGTAAAAGGTCCGGTGTATTTTAGTGCTACCGTCTGTCGTTCAGAATGTATTGAAGGCATTCACCCCGAATCACCCGTACGACGCATGAATATGAATTCATCTTTTTGGCCCCGTGTTTTCCTTGTAACTGACTCTCCGAGGGAGGTTTTCGCTGCGGTCTGTAGTTCATTACATATTTGGATTGCAGTGTTTTTGCTGGCGTTTTCAATTCCTCAACAAGAACAAGACCTTCCTCGCCTCACAGCTAGAAGGTCCCGGGTTCCATTCCCGCTGGGGACGCTGTGGGCCTCATCAGTGCCCATACCCTAGGTGGGGTTGGCAGAAGGGCCTTTCTATGCGGACTGTGGAGTTTGCATGTTCTCCCCCTAGTGTCCCCTATGGAACGCTCACAAAAACCATGCAGTAATCCTGGTCTCTAACCCATTTTGACCTGAGATCAGATTCTACATCCTGACAGTTTTCTTAAAAAGCTATGTTTCTATGTCGGTTGTTCTTCGATTTTTCAAAAATAACAGACCTACAAGCTTGTAGATCTGCTATTTTTCAATAGCTAAAGCATAACATAATGCTAACACCAAAAGGAGTTCCCGCCCAGAATGGGCTAAACTGCCTCCCCCTGGTCAGCCGGGGCGCCCGATGGAGGGGAAAGCAACTGTCAATCACAGAGACAACTGGCCAATCACAGAGGGGCCTCCCTAGAACGCTGGTGGGATGCATAATCACGCGGTTTTGAGGATTTTGTATTGGAGTCCTCCAGCCGCTCCCTCCCTCCCTCCCAGTCAGAAATAGCTTCCAAAAAGCAATTAAAAGAAACAACTTCTCCATCAGCAAATGTAGTGTATGTTTTTATGAGGAGCTGTGTGTCTCATCAACACCTCCCCAACCCAGACCGCACGCAGTCCACAGTCCACACACCACTCTCGCCTTGATTTGTGGAGCTGGCGCTCCCCAGCGATAGATGGCCGGTTGTGGTCATACTCAGTGGCGGTACTTACTGTAAAAGTATTGATACTGTAAATACAAAAAATACCTTTTTCTTGTACATGTAGTACAAGTCTGGAATTCACTTGTGTGAAAACGTACAAAAGTATTGTCATCAAAATGTACTACAAAAGTATAAAGTACTCATTATGCGTCCTATTTCACAAGTTTTCAAAAGAATCATTTGAAAATGACAGATCTACAATCTCACAATGTGACACGTTGTGAGCTTGAAATATATATATAGGGCTGAATAAGTTGTTAATGGTTTTGAAATTGTGTTAATGCTATATAATCAAAATCTACAAAGTAACTAGTAACTAAAGTTTTCAAATTATTATAGTGAAGTGAAAAGTATAATATTTGCCTGTTAGTGGAGTAGAAGTAGAAGTACTGCAAATTGGAAATACTCTAATAGGCTACAGTAATAAAAAAATATATATATTCTTTTAGATCTGTTGCAAACTATGCATTGTTATACCTTTCAATCCAGGAGCTACCTCTGTGTCTCATCAGTCGTTGCTATGCACCTAGCAACATAATTATTGTTTTTAATTTTTGAATAGGAATTTGCAGGAACCTATGCTAGGTATTAGAAAGTGCTTTTAGAATTGGCCTCAGGTCTAAATGGGTTAAGTTAAAGTATAGTACTTGAGTAAATGTACTTAGTTACTGTACTCCAGCTCTAGCTATCCCATTCCGTCCCGTTCTCCCGGCTCCCGATGTGAGGCCAAACATGTTGGATCGCAGCCTGTCATTTCCCTCCGCTAGCCCAATTACACTCCGTCCCAGCCAAAACCAATGAGCTGAAGAACTCCCAATGCAAGAGAGTGCAGAGAGAGAAAAGGGCTAGAATGAATACATGTGGGGAAGGATCGTGTTTGTGAGACAGAGAGTGTGCATGTTAGTGCCAGGGGCCCACATATTGGCCAGAGCGATATGGCGGCCATTTTCCTGGCGTTCTTTGCATTGGTATCGGCACTCATTGCAGCCAATGTGTCCCAATTTGACCAATTTCAACCTGGCGCCTCTATTTGTTTGGCCGTGGACACTTTTTCAGAAGTCTTCTACGTGATTTTTACAAAAGTCTTACATACCGGTAGTTCACAACATGTGAGCTTCTGAGCTGTGCTGGTGGCCAAATAAAGTTCAGTTTTTGTTGTCCTACAGTATAAAAAAGGTGTTTTTTATTCATGAATTGGTTTGCTTACAAGTCAAACGTAACGATATGGAAGAGACAATGGCCATTCATGTCTTACAAAGATCCGAACCTCGCTATGCACATACTACAGTCTCCACAGCCTCACTGATAGCAAGGAGGTGGGTGGGGGGGGGGGCGTTGCCAGGTCTGGAGGTCCCGCAAGGTCACGGTAATATGCAGTGGCGCCCCGTACATCCACACGACCCTGCATTTCCCATTCCCCAGACCGGACCTTAATATTGCATAATGCTTCCAATGGGCATGGTAGTAAAACACTTTGGTGCATAAATGTGTCTACCAGACGACAGCCCCCCTCCCCTCCCGCCCTGCATGTGTTTGTGCTTGTTCTTATATGTACTGCTGGCTGCAGGCCAATAGCATGACTGGATATGCTACAGTATGTTCGGACAAAAACTCTTGTCTCCATATTTTAACTTTGTGTTGTTGTTTTTGCCCCTTAAATACACGCCGTACTTGATCATACTATAGCACCGTATAGCAGGAGAGAGAGAGAGAGAGAGAGAGAGCTGGGTGTGGAACAGTAGTGTTCCATATGTGTTGCATTAAACCAGGCAATGTTCTCTAGGCATATAGAATGAGCTGTTTAAAATGTATGTGGCAATGGCATGAGGAAATAAACATACAGTAGGATGCTCCGTTGGGTTAGGATGGTGGTCAGGACCGGGAGAGGACAGGACAGGCGTTCATTCCCACACTGTTCTATGACACCAACCCCCCAAAAGCCCCAAAGGGCCCCTGGAAGGCGTCATTTCATGTCATTTAGATCAGGGGTTCCCAAACTTTTTTGGCCCAGGTACCCTTTGGGGGTATCCTCGCAACACCGATAAGCATATTTGCAACCTTACATTTAGATGCCATTGGAACTATTTGTATTAAAACCTTTCAATCAAAGTCACAACACATTTTCACAACATGTATTCAAGACACTATCTTAGAATACTGTAGATGTAGACCTATTTGACAGTGCAGAAACATAATTGCCTTCCTTGATGCATCAAGGTGGTCACAGTCACAGTCTGTTTCATTTCTAACCAAATCCCTTGAATGATGGAATATGATTAAGGATTACTGTGATTATGGTAATCTCACATATCACACATGCCATAATTCACTGGCAAAAAAATTAATAAAAACATTTTTGAAAATAAATTATAAACAATATCTGAATTATTTTGCGGACATAGCACTCGTGTATACTGTATAGTCATAGTTTAATTGTACAGATATTCTACTCTTAGACGGATGTTAGGTTCTTAGCTTGCTTATGATCCTTTATGACTATTTTTATGTATTTGATGTATTACCACGTGTTGTTCTCGCTTACTGTAAATCACTCTGGATTAAGAGTGTCTGCTAAATGCCTAAATTGAAAATTGTAATGCTATGAGTGGTACTGCAGGTGTCCACATGGGGTGGCCCATATCAGAACATTTCTCATAGACGGCAAACAGTTATTTACCATAGACTGTAAAATATGTGGACACCATTGGTTACTACAGACCGCTTTGAAGACACGTTTTACGTTGAATTGATATCTGCCGTCTTTAAACTTCCCATCCCGAAATTAAACCAGAAAAATCTGCTGCAACCGCAGCGAGGGCACAGTCTTCACTGGGTAGAATCAGTAGAAGCCCTATAGAAACATACCCTAATGTATCATTAATTTGTATATAGGAACTGCATGGTTTAACCCTGTGGCGTCCATGTTGTTTTCTCTCACTCTCTAGGTGATGAGAGAGGTGTGCCTGAACGGGAACACAGACTCTGACGGGCCTGGCAATGGATCGCCTGTACACAAGCCTGAACTGGAGAAGGTGGGCAGGCACGCACGCATGCACACACGTACGCACGCACACACGCACGCACGCACGCACGCACACACACACACACACACACACACACACACACACACACACACACACAGGTAGTACAGGTCAAAGATTAAGCTAAAAGCGTACCACAATTTTACAATTTACAATTTAGGCATTTAGCAGACGCTCTTAATCCAGAGCGACTTACATTAAGCAAGAACAAAAAGCATGGGGAATACATCACATAAAAACATTTATCATGAAACATGCGTAAGCTAAGAAAGTAACAGTGGAATATCTATAATGAAACTATACATATAAGCTATACATCTATAGTACTATGATATACATTATGTACTATGACGTGCTATGACTACATACAATGCACTTATGCTGTTTACAAAACATGCTATAAGTCTGTATCAAATGCTATCTAAGTCTACAGAATTGCTATCTAAGGGTCACAAAAAGTCACAAAGGCGCGTTTCCATTGTAGTCCATCGTACTCAATTCATCATGCAATGCAGTATATTGGTATGATACAGTAGCATGAAAAAGTGTATTTTCAGAGAAAGGAGTGGCAGAGGATGCCTTTAAATACATGATTCTACTGGAGCTCTTCTCTACTAGTTCATGCCTCATATGAGACCTGTTAATACGTTCATTAAAAAAAGTTACATTTTTTATTGATATCAGGCCTGAAAATATAGTTTTAGCCAAGCCCTGCACGCACGCACGCACGCACGCACACACACACACACACACACACACACACACACACACACACACACACACACACACACACACACACACACACACCCCTCTGGGTCCCTCGGGGGGCTGCCTGCCTTGCGTCTCCCAGCTCTAATAGAACACAGGCAACGCGCGGCAGTAAAACGCTGTAATTGTTGTGCCAAATAACACTTCATTACATGTGGCACTGGAGTCGAGCTATAGGGGAGGCGAGGGAAAAAACACTCCGTTATTGGTTTTCATTTGGAAAAGCAGGTAAATCGCTGCTAATACTGGAGCCCTACTGTAGTCGGCACGTGTGTGTGTGTGTGTGTGTGTGTGTTTAGTGGTGGAAAATCAGCTAGATCAGAGTGTTTTTAATGACAAACCGCTCCCAACTTGGCACAGCACACACAACCTAATTATTTGACCGTAAAAGTCTGATGTATATGTCACCGTAAGACTGCGTCCCATGAACAAAATAGCCGACCTACAAGTTGACATGTGGCATTGCAGCGCAACGTCAACTGGTAGATAGGCTATTTCTGGAGCGGAATGCCGTTATGCGATGGAATATTACATAAATTCCATATCGTTGCTGTCGTGTAGAAACCTCTTATCTCCATATTTAAAAGCATCCAAAGTAGCAGATCTACAAGCTCGAAACACGGCAAGACGTTGTACAGTAGATGCTCCTGAGGAGTGTATTGTGTACAGTATGTACCCCAGTTTGTACAAACAAAGGTTTCTTTTAGGGATCGACCATATAGACATTTTGCCCGATACCCAATTACCGGTGGAATTGTGTGTTTTCATACTGATACTGATATTGCATTGTTTAAGACTGATATTGCTATTACTGATCTGATGACAGAGTTATCATGCAACCCTAGTTTATCTGGTTCTCTTTCAACATGCAGTTTCCACGTGAATCCGCCGCCGCAAACTTAATTCCCAACCTTACGCTGCGCTGCCGGTGTTTCCAAATACTGTATGCGTCGCTCCCATTATAAACAATAACAGAATAAATAAAAACATCTTGGTGGACCCTAAAGGCACCTGTTACTGTTTGGTTGGGGTGTTAACGTCTCTCTCTCTCTCTCAGAAGGTGTCGTGCGAGAGGCCGAGTTCCGATGGAGACGTGCCCCATGAGAACGGACACACAGACTGCAAGGACCAAGGTGAGTGTGTGTGTGTGTGTGTGTGTGTGTGTGTGTGTGTGTGTTTGTGTGTGCGTGTGTGTGTGTGTGTGTGTGTGTGGTCCCCAGCTAAATGACAGAGAGTTGGTAACCACATGGACCCTTATTAGACCCTTTAACTCTTGAGAGCGCAACATGAAACCAAATGGACTCAAGAATTAAATTATTCTTAAACATCTGCATTACTATTTAGAAATAGAATATAGAATAATTGTTATTTTGATCAACGTTTGCCTGTTATCTGTCCTATGGTACCAACATCAATACAGCATGGAATTGTAGACAAAATCGACACTTATTCTTTAGCGTTGGGTCTGAGAGGCTAAATCTCATCAAATGTTGGTCTGTGGCTCAAATGCCGAATAAATAATGGACCTTGATGTGGAAAAAGGTTGAAAACCACTGTCCTAGTGGATAGAATGCAAGCCTGAAAACCTGCTGTGAAACGGCACAGGCACGTTGACACTGAGGAAGTAACCGGGCAACGGTGTTCCCAAAGCCGTCCGCAGGATGCCGAGGAGGACACACTGCAGCGTCTTGCCAAAAAGGTCAAGTGCAAAAAGTTCAAGGTCAAGTGCCGTGCTACAAGTCAGGCTGCAGACACGCCTTTATAGTGTAGAAAAGTTTCCCCAAAATGGTGACGCCAAGATGAATTTGGTTTAAAAATATATATTAAAAAAGAATCGAAAGACTTCCCTCCGCACAACAAAACAACACTTTTGATTCTGGTGGGAAAAAAATATCAACTTCCAATAGGCTTCAACTTGATTAATGGCGAGCCTTTGAACAAAATTAGTAGCCATTAGAGAGAGAGAGAGAGAGAGATCTGTTGTGATTAGTCTGGGAAACAGGACAACGAATTGTACTAAAATTAATGTCCTTAAATCCTGAATACATAAAGTCTTGCTGTGAGCCCTCAGCTGATGATGACGACGGGGGTCCCCATCCCTATAAGGACCGGGACAAGGACCCCCATTCAGCAATAATGACCATCACAAAAGGATGGATTTAATATTGAATTAATGGATTTATTCAGTGAGTATATGTAATGGAGGTGCCATGTCCCCATTCTGAAGCTGTGTACGTGCCAATAGGTGAACATAGGAGACTAGAAAAGGTTTTGTGAGGTTTTGTGATCTTTGGTGCGCACGTGCGTGTGTGTGTGTGTGCGTCAGTGCGTGCGTGCATGCGCCACGGAAAAACAAGGAATTGAGTAATCAAATAGAATCAATTTTTTTACAGTCTTTTTCTCGTTTTCAAAAACATTCTTGAGAGCAACATTTATTATTATATTTATTACCCAGTGTTGTGACTGACACATCTCCCACGGGGGCATGTGATTGTCTGCACCAATGACGTGGTTTCGTTTCTCTGCACATTCAGCACGACGACTTGATGATTGTGTAATAATTATCCACCGTATGACACTGTGGTGAATGCAGTAACACGCAGCCAGCCCATGTGACGTGCTGCCAGATAACGAGTCATCTCCAAATAAGTGCATTTTTCACGTCTTGCAGCATGTTGCCCAATATTAATCCTTTACCCAAATCATATTTCATTTTCACAAGCTGTCTCGTGCGGTAGATCACAAGTTGACTGTTTACCAAACAGTGTGTCTGGGACCCAAATACGAATGAAAAATGTTTAAGCAAAAGAAGTCACAACTTTTACAACAATTAAAAACTATTGCAAAGTATTTAAAGGGTAAGACCACTTTTTTTGAGGTTTGGGTTGTGTAGTTACTTTGCCATGATGCAACTCCAAATGTGGACAAGAAATAAGAAATAACTGCTCCAGTGATTAGAAATTGATAATTCAAAATATGCTCCTCATTGACTTACATTGTAGCTAAAACAGCTCTCAAAGTCACTCTATTAGTACGTAAACAAACAGAAACAAAGTTGATTCAGACAATATAGAGCATCACCAAAACTCATGCGGTTTTATTTTTTCATAAAAATGTTATCTTCCTGTTGATTTGTCCATTTTATTGGGAAGAAAACCCGGACTGGATCCGTGGATCCGGATCCAGATCTTCAAATAGTAAAATCAACAGGAATCTAACATTTTTATGAAAAAATAAAACCGCATGAGTTTTGGTGATGCTCTATATTGTCTGAATCAACTTTGTTTGTGTTTGTATACGTACTAAAAGAGTGCCTTTGAGAGCTGTTTGAGCTACAATGCAAGTCAATGAGGAGCATATTTTGAATTGTCAATTTCTAATCACTGGAGCAGTATTTTTTTATTTCTTGTCCACATTTGGAGTAGCATCATGGCAAAGTAACTACACAACCCAAACCTCAAAAAAAGTGGTCTTACCCTTTAACACTTTGACTACAGAACTACCTGCGCGGTGAGGTATAACCATAGAGTATTAAAAGGATAGAGACTGATCTGGTTCTGAACTGTTCATACGACAGACTAACGTATGTCCCCCACATGCAACTACTGTTCATACGACAGACTAACGTATGTCCCTCACATGCAACTACTGTTCATACGACAGACTAACGTATGTCCCTCACATGCAACTACTGTTCATACGACAGACTAACGTATGTCCCTCACATGCAACTACTGTTCATACGACAGACTAACGTATGTCCCTCACATGCAACTACTGTTCATACGACAGACTATCGTATGTCCCCCACATGCAACTACTGTTCATACGACAGACTAACGTATGTCCCTCACATGCAACTACTGTTCATACGACAGACTAACGTATGTCCCCCACATGCAACTACTGTTCATACGACAGACTATCGTATGTCCCCCACATGCAACTACTGTTCATACGACAGACTAACGTATGTCCCTCACATGCAACTACTGTTCATACGACAGACTAACGTATGTCCCCCACATGCAACTACTGTTCATACGACATACTAACGTATGTCCCCCACATGCAACTACTGTTCATACGACAGACTAACGTATGCCCCACACATGCAACTACTGTTCATACGACAGACTAACGTACTGTATGTCCCCCACATGCAACTACTGTTCATACGACAGACTAACGTATGTCCCCCACATGCAACTACTGTTCATACGACATACTAACGTATGCCCCCCACATGCAACTACTGTTCATACGACAGACTAACGTACTGTATGTCCCCCACATGCAACTACTGTTCATACGACAGACTAACGTATGTCCCCCACATGCAACTACTGTTCATACGACAGACTAACGTATGTCCCTCACATGCAACTACTGTTCATACGACAGACTAACGTATGTCCCTCACATGCAACTACTGTTCATACGACAGACTAACGTATGCCCCCCACATGCAACTACTGTTCATACGACAGACTAACGTATGTCCCTCACATGCAACTACTGTTCATACGACAGACTAACGTATGTCCCCAACTACTGTTCATACGACAGACTAACGTATGTCCCTCACATGCAACTACTGTTCATACGACAGACTAACGTATGTCCCTCACATGCAACTACTGTTCATACGACAGACTAACGTATGTCCCCCACATGCAACTACTTGGCGACAGAATGGTGCTTTTAACTGGACATATCACACAGTATGTGCCGAGATGCAACAAATATCTGTTTCCACCATAGTTATATCTAAACGGTTTCCACAGCAGTGATTTTTGCGGCGTATTGTAAACCGCTTGTAAAAAGTTATTTTGCGATTTGACGTAAAGCGACACGCAAGACAGAAGCCTCTGTGTTTCTGAGCCAATCAGAGCATTGCATCCCTTCAGGTTATGGGACGTTAGTTGAGTCTGATTGTTTACAAGAGAGACAGACGGCCACCAAAGCATGTTTGCTACTAAGTGGCTTATTTCTAAACCTGTAATGTTTTCAGATACATATTATTTTAGCGTGCTGAATCAGTTTAAAATGAGTAATAGCCTCCACTGTCTGGATGTCATCCTGAATGAGAGTAAAAACGGAGTAGCTCTGTAATCAACATCAGCTGTGTTTGGAGGAAAGTCCAGCAATGCGAATCAAACAGGTGAATGGAATCAAGATTAATTTATATTCGTAAGGCAAGCAGTACGTCACCATGCAGCACGTTTTCATTCAAAGGAAGTAATTTAAATTGGATGTGCATGGACTTGATATAAAAAATACAGTACACACACGCACACACGCACGTGTGCACGCGCACACACTCAGTGACACACTACAGACCACGCTGTGAGACGTGGCCAAGGAGGCAGACTCCTATAAGACTGTTGTAGATCAGGCTCGCCGACTCGCTTCCTCGTTTTAAATCACTCCTGAAGCTGCTTTTAATCCTCAATCTTTTATCGTTGTCATCACGCAGCACGTTTTCGTTCAAAGGAAGTAATTTAAATTGGATGTTTATGGACTTTTGATATACACACACAAAGATGGAATGTTTTCCATTGTTTTTACATCTTTTGTTAGTCATGCCCATAATGATGACCATGGATATGCTCTAAAAGTGTGAAAATGTATTTTTTCATTTCACTACTTCTTTAAAGTAACAATTTTTTGAGTGGTGCAGCCACTCCAAGGAACAGCAATGTCCGTCTTGTTTACCTATGTGTCCGCCTATGTGACGTCAATGAGCACCAGTATGACCAGTAGGGGCGCTGTTGTGTCAGAAACAGAGCGAGAGAGAGTGCTGCACTGTTACCTGCTAATGAGAGAGGGGGGGGGGGGGGGAGTTGCACCACTCTTTTTTTTTCTTCTCTTTGTGACGTAATCTTGCTTTCCACCCCCACCACCAGGCAGGGTCGGTCGGTCTCTCTCTCTCTCTCTCTCTCTCTCTCTCTCTGATACCGGCGCAAACGCCTCAGATTTCTAGAGGAAGGACTCTTTTTTTAAGCCTAATCAGCATAGCATTCCTTCCATGGTTGGTAAGGCTGAGCGTTACTGATTCAGTGGAATCAAATTAACCTGATCACAGGATTTTTTTGCACGCCTGTCTTCTGAGGGGAAAAAACCCCCCAGAAAATAATAATAATAATAATACCCCCTTTTAAAAAGCTGAAGCGCTTTCACATCTGTGTGTCTGGTTTCCACCTTAGGCCTTGGTGTGTGTGTGTGTGTGTGTGTGTGTGTGTGCGTGTGCACGTGTACGCGTGTGTGCGTCACGAGGGAAACCATATAGCAGCAGAAATTGAGTGCAGATGGCTCCACATTGAATTAGAGCTCATCGCAGCGCTGGCTGTCATGCCGTGTGTCTGTGTGTGTGTGTGTGTGTGTGTGTGTGTGTGTGCTCGTGCAGGGATAGTGTCTGACACAGATACTGAAGTGTGTGTGTGTGTGTGTGTGTGTGTGTGTGTGTGTGTGTGTGTGCGCGCGCGGAATCATTCCAGACACTTGAGTTTTAGCTGTCTTGGTCTAATGACATCAGTGAAGGGGAATGTTTTTTCACCCCTGCTTTCGAAACCCCCTCATTCAAGCTCTCTCTCCTCCTCTCTTCCCCTCTCCTCTCCTGACTCTCTCTCTCGCACACACACACACACACACACACACACACACGCGCGCGCACACACGCACGCAGCAATGTGAAATGAAAAGTACAGAGTCTCTTCTCTCCAGTGTTAGTTGGGTGATGCAGTATACAGTGTTTGTGTTCCACTAGGACCAGTGCCAGCTGCGTTGAGGGGCATAGCAATAGCAATTGTGTGTTTTCACAATTTCAGCAAACAAAAGATGCTGTCTCTGTGTGCGTGTGAGTGTGTGTGTGTGTGTGTGTGTGTGTGTGTGTGTGTGTGTGTGTGTGTGTGTGACTGTGTGTGTGCTCCAATTCACGAGGGGGATTCCTTCTGTCTGTTGTTATTGTTGTCGTGGTTTTTTGGTCTTGGTTCTTTCTCTCTGTCTTCTTCCGTTCTTTTTTTTTTTTTTTCTGACCCGGCCCCGACCTCCCAGTCTCAGGCCTGACACTTTAACCACAAGGCCACTGAGCTGGTACCAACGTATGGTACGGTACTTTGTATTGGTACTGCAGTACCTTTCAACTTGCGGCACAGAGAAGCAGCGCCATTATTACAGTGTATTTGTCGGGTGGAAACCCGTCAAATAAATGTTGCACATATCTCCAACATTGTTACTGTTCAGGATTCAAATACAAAAATGGCAAAAGTTTCAGATGGACAAATCTCGAACATGCAGATCTGCTCCATTTGATGCTCTCGTGGGACGCTCGAGTAGACCGTTCATTTACAAGAAAACGCAATGAGTTGAAATATGGAGAGACAGCAACGAGATGCTGTCTTTCTTTTTTTATTCATCTCATCCTCTCGTCTCGTCTCTCTCAGGGAAAGGGAAGAAGGAGGTGAAGGAGGTGAAGCAGAAGAGCAGCACGGTGGGTAAGGGAGCGGGCAAGAAGATCACCAAGATCATCGGCCTGGGCAAGAAGAAGCCCTCCACCGACGAGCAGACCTCGTCAGCCGAGGAGGACGTTCCCACCTGTGGTAAAAATAATGATAATTATTAATAAAAAAAAAAGGAGAAGGTTTCATGAGGTCAGATCAACATATGCAATGTCAAAACAGGAAGGACAAGGACGGGTGTTACTTTTTATACTTTTTTACATTTTAAAACAATTTTAAACAACACAAAGCACGAAAAGTTGAATCATACATTTCTGACACGAAAAAAAATAATAAAATAAAATCAATTTTAAATATTGTGGCATTAAAAAGCGTGTTATTTGAGTGAATCCATTTCTTCGCCCACCCTCCCCTCTACAGGCTACCTGAACGTCCTCTCCAACAACCGGTGGCGTGAGCGCTGGTGTCGCCTCCGGGACAACCAGCTGCTGCTGCACAAGGACCGCGGCGACCTGAAGAGCCACATGGCCTCGCTGCCCCTCCGAGGCTGCGAGGTCAGCCCCGGCCTCGACCACAAGCACCCCTTCGCCTTCCGCCTGCTCCGCAACGGACAGGAGGTGGCCGTGCTCGAGGTAACTCCTCTCCTCTCCTTTAAACCCATTTTGGGCGGGAACCCCTTTTGGTGTTTTAAACATTGTTATAATTTAGCTATTGAAAAATAGCAGATCTACAAGCTCATAGCACGCCACCGAGTGGCACGCTACGAGCTTGTAGGTCTGCTATTTGTGAAAATGTGGCACAAATCTTTGAAATATATATTTCAGAGCGAACATTTTTAACTAAAATATTGGCTTCTGGGGGGTCCCTGGAACAACAAATGTTGAGATGGGGGTCCGTGGCCCAATAGAGATAATTCTGGGGGTCCTTGGTTGAGCACCACTTTTTTAATCGACAGTCAGTCCAAAATGGGCTAAAAAAACCCCCCAAATAAATACTGTATTTATCCCGGCGCCAATTGCCTAAGCAGTAATCCTGGGCGCTACTCTACTCGCCAACCTGGGGAGAGACCCGAACTGAGCTCCTTCTATCAATGCAGAGGAGTGAGCAGGAAGGAGGCAGTATAGAGACCAGGATTTTCTGCATGTTTTTGTTGCGCGGGTACCTACCCTAGAGGACACGGGGAGAATAATGCAAACTCCACACAGAAAGGCCCTTTTGGGGCGCTGATGATAGTGCTATACCAACTACGCCCTCTGTGTGCCTTTGTTGTTTACCTTTGATGCAGTAGAGTAATGGGTCTTTGTTCTTTTCTCTCCAAACAATGAACTGCTCTTTGCCATGTTTAGGTCACATATTGTTGGTGTTTATTGCAACACTCCTCATGACGACATGCTCTGCTCACCATGGCTGGTCATGTTGGTTGTTCATGTGGTTGGTTCATCTCCCCCACCAACCAGTGGCTTCTGTCCCTTCTGTTTGATGTGCTCCATGTAGGCTTCCCTCCGTTTCGCCACTTTTTCATTTCATTTCATCTTTTCTTTTTTTCTTTTTTTTGGTCTGCACGCAAACCTCTTGGGACCGAAAAGAGACCTTTGATGTCTCCCGGGACCCAACTATAGTGACAATAGCAGACAGATCGGCCATTTTAGCTTCTTCCTAAAAGTTGCATTTTGTGGAATTTTTCAATTTCAATTATGAAATGATTTTGTTAATAATTATGTTTTGTTTGCTTGTTATGTTTTGAAATAATAATAAAAAACACAAAATGGTCCCGACCCACTGGTTGCAGTACAGTGTTGATTGTTTTTCTCATGCCCCATGTGATGTCTTCCTAACTCAAAACAATAGCTAAAACAATAGTTTCCTCTCCTCTCCTCTCCTCTCCTCTCCTCTCCTCTCCTCTCCTCTCCTCTCCTCTCCTCTCCTCTCCTCTCCTCTCCTCTCCTCTCCTCTCCTCTCCTCTCCTCTCCTCTCCTCTCCTCTCCTCTCCTCTCCTCTCCTCTCCTCTCCACTCCAGGCGTCCTCCTCAGAGTCTATGGGGAGGTGGCTGGGTGTGCTGCTGGCTGAGACCGGCTCCACCACGGACCCTGCTGCCCTTCACTACGACTACATCGACGTGGAGACCACCGCTAATGTCATCCAGCTGGCCAAGCAGTCCTTCTGGTGAGGACCACACACACACACACACACACACACGTGGGGGTAAGGATACACATACACACACCACAGACGTGCACACTCACAGGTTCAGACGACTCTCCCACAGCGGGATGCAGTCGAAGGATGTGACTTCATTTGTCATCAACTTGAAAGGCAAATGTTTGTCGTTCGTCTGCCGTGTGTGTGTGGGAGGTTTAGGAGTTAGGGCAGATCTACAAGCCCACTCAGGGCTACGGTTAAAAATGACAAACAAACAAACTTGATTCGACAAAATTGCAGCCCTAAAATGTTTGTCCTCACAAGTATAGTCAAACCTGTGTGCATGTGCGTGTGGGTGCGTGTGTGTCCAAGCTGCTCAGACCCCCCACCCCCACACACACACACTCACAAAAACAAAGCCAGTGGCTTTGTTTGGTCCCAGTGGGAGGCAGGCTATGTTATGTAGCCTTCTGATGCGTCACATGTTCCACACAGTGCTGTTTGCATTATGTGTACACTATGAACTGTATGCAATATGACCACATAAGATATTACCACTGCATGTATGCAATAATATGACCACATATTACCATTACACATAACATGACCACATATTACCATTACACAGGTTCTTTTGTAAGAACCAAATGTTTCTTTATTGTTACCGTGTGTACTTTGAGTAAAATGCGGTTCCGTACAAACATAAAATAGCCCGACAAATCAAATGTTTACAGTGGTTTTTTTTTGTTGCTTTTCACTCATCTGGTCTTTTGTAAGCCTGCTGTGCACGTGTGTATGTTTGAGCTCTCACTTCATCACTGATGGTGTGTGTGTGTGCGCGTGGTTCCAGTTTCACCAGTAAGCGTGCAGTGTCTCCCAACCGTTACCTGGACAATCCTGTAAACGGTTACGCCTGTCCCTCTGGATTGGCCCTGCACTACGATGACGTCCCCATCAATGGAACCGTAAGCGTATTTATTTTTATTTTTTATGTGCCGTTTCTTTCGTTATTTTTGATAGGGGGGCAGGGGCATTCGGACAAGGGGCTTTTTTCTTCTTTTTTTTTTTCTTTTTTCTTAATTTCATGGTGTTTTATTTATTGTTATTTACTATAGTCCTACTAGAGCCCAGGAAATTTCATCTGGCCACAAAAGATCCAGATTCTGTGATCCACAATAGATATTTGTTCAATCCGTTCGTGAGTTATCTGACAGAACTCTGAACTAGTTGTTAGTAGCACTTCTTAACATTATTAGCCATGTGTTGGGAGCATTTCTTAACATGTGCTAGTAGCATTTGACATTACTTGCTATGCTAATAGCCTTTAATAACACTAACAGCTGCATTGGTAGCATTTAACATTTCTCGCTATGCAAATAGCCTTTAATAACACTAACAACTGCGTTGGTAGCATTTAATGATGCGATGCTAGTAGTGATTCTTAAAGGTCTCATGACATCCAATATTTTCTGTTTTGTCACAGCAATTACACCCAAAGAACTGTAACGTTGTACGTTCAGTAGATTTGGTCTGCAGACTTTGATGTCAAAGTCGTCTAATTGATGATTAAGGCTATGATTGACAGGCAATATCACTCAGCAGCGACACCCGCAGGCAAACAGGGCTTTTTTCATCGCAACTGGAAAAGCTTCAGAACACTGAGAGAAAAAAAACACTGACATGGCTCACTGGAATGGGTTTTTCTGTTTTTGAGTGGTGCAACCACTCCAAGGAACAGCAATGTCTGTGTTCACCTACCTATGTGTTGGTTCACCTATGTTTTGGTTCACCTATGTGTCTATGTGTTGGTTAATGAGCACCAGTATATGACTATGAGTACCAGTAGGGGCGCTGTTGTGCCAGAAATAGAGGGGAATAGTGCTGCACTGTTGCCTGCTAATGCGAGCGAGAGAGAGAGAGGGAATTGAACCACTCAGTTCACACGGGTGTGATTTTTAACACACGTTTGAAGGACCATGATTAAGACTTTAAAAGATTGGAAAAACAGCATGTCATGAGGCCTTTAAACATTAGGTTGTTTGTACCGTTTCCCACTTGTGCTAACATTGTTTGTACCGTTTCCCACTTGTGCTAACATTGTTTGTACCGTTTCCCACTTGTGCTAACATTGTTTGTACCGTTTCCCACTTGTGCTAACAGTCAATGTCACTGTGCTAACAGTCAATGTCACTGTGCTTGTAAAGGCCCATGCAGACTGACCGTGTTTTTCGGAGAATCGGTGGAAAAATGCAGCAAAAACTCTGAAAAACGCATCAGTCTGCACGGACCTTAACTGTCGCTGTGCTAACTAACTGTCGCTAACCTCAGTTTCTCTCTTTACTTTTCTTTCCTATCTTTTTCTGGGTCTTTTGCTCTCCTCTCCTCTACGCTCCCCTCTCCTCCTTTCCTTCCCTTCGCCTCCCTGCATCCTTGCTCCTTGATCCCTCCCCGAGGACCCGGACGCACCTGGCTACTCCATTCCGGCCACAGGAGGGCGCCAGCCGAACCAGGAGGATACTCTCTATGAGAATACGGAGCTCTATGAGAATGCTCCCTCGCCCAAAAAACTGTCTGCCCGCTTCTCCCCCAAGCCCCCTCCCTCCTCTTCCTCTTCTCACTACAAAGCTCCCGTGTCTAAACTGTCCTCTAAGTTCCTAACAGCTGACACTAAGGCTAAAGGTGCCACTCAGGTGAATAGCGCTGACACTAAGGCTAAAGGTGCCACTCAGGTGAATAGCACTCCGCTTTTCTAAACTATTAACATTTCTGAACGGAGACTTCTTTTTTTGAGGGCCCTTGCCCCTCCTATGTACAGCTCTCTGTGTGTGTGTGTGTGTGTCCATTTCAACACGGAATGTGTTTGTGTGATGATTTGATTGGCTGCATGAGTACATTATAATGTGATTTATGATGATGTATGATGATAAGAGCGCCCCTCACTTCACACAAGTGTGATATCTGTATCACCCTGCTGCTTGAACACTACTCATCATCATCACCATCATCATCATCTTCATCACATCATTGAGCTTGAGGGGAGGGCGGTGGGCGATAGTCGTGGATCAATCATACCAAGACGAGACACAGAAGTTGACTGGCCAACAGTCAATGGCTGGGTTTCTCGAACGCATGTGGTGTAAGACTTGTAGTGCCGCACATGCTCAGTTGCTCCTCTAGGCCGCACACAGAAGCCTGTGAACATAGACATTTCGTGCATAGATGTGCCATGTAGACCTCAGGCCTCAAGCCTCAGGCCTCAGACCTGAGGCCTGGTATGGTAGGCCTCAGGCCTCAGGTGTACCATTCTGAAATTATATTTAATAATATTTGGACTGCTGGACAGCTGAAAGTAGGCTCTCTTTACTCCTAAAAATAAATAAATATAATATATATTTATTATATTTATATACTCGAGCAATGCTCTAGACTGGAGATGAGTTTGGCTCCGTACTTTGACAGCTATTTCTCTGTCGACACCAAAATGTCTTTGCCAAAAAGTAGCTGATCCACAAGCTACAAGCGTTGTGAGCGTGTAGATTGGATTATTTTTGTTTTGCCTAATGTTTTCCCCAGAATAATATGAAAGATGCTGGGGTTTTTGGGGAAGTTCCGCTTTTTGAAGGGGTGTGTGATCTATAATCTTTTTCCAACTCAAACACAGTTGATACTCGATGCCACGCAGAGAAGAACTTTAAAAAAATGTGTTCGTCTGACTGACTCTGGATGAGTAGGAAAAACTGTGAAATCCCCCCCCCCCCCCCCTCCCAAAACCGAACCATCCTTTTAAAGGAGACTCTTAGCTCACATTAACCAATCATTACATGCCAGTGTGCCAGATGGCTGTGACATTAAATTGACACTACGCATGCAGCAGCTCTCCGCCTGGGTCAGAGTGAATGTCTTCCTCGGCTCAACGCCGTTTCGACACTATCACTGCGTACTGCAGTATGTCTGGACACGCCTGCTGAAGGACTTTTTTAAAACTAATGAAAACCCTATTATATTTTGTTTTGTCCGGGGTTCCCCAAAGGGCTCTGTACTGAGTCTGCTTGCGTTTCCCTGTACACCAAAGGCTATATTTGCCATTTTTTACTATTTAAAAAAAACCTTTAAAATATAGTTCAAATAGACGATCTACAAGCTCACAATGTCTCGATGTAGATCGGCTAGTTGAACTATTTTAAAACGTTCAAACTAGGAAGAGTATGGCCTGGTCAGCCTGCAATGACATGCATAAGATCTGGTCATCCCAGCTTAGTAAGATGTTAAAAGTGAAAATTATTTAGGACGACCGTTGAGCCGATTCTACTCTATGGCTCCGAGACATTGACACTTTCAAAGACACTAGAGAAACAGTTGGATGGCACTTAAACCCGCCTTCTAATGAGAGCGCAAAATCTGTCTTGGAAGAGCCACCCATTGACTAATCTAATATACGGCAACCTTCCCCGTGTTTCTTCACTAGTCCAATCCAGAAGAACACAGTTTGCCGTCCACTGCTACAGAGCTGACAATGAGGGTATATCTTCCCTTCTTCTCTGGAGTCCTGCCTCAAAGCAGACCAGAGGTAGAAAACTGTCCCTGATGTCATCGCTAGGGACACATGCATCAGTAAGCAGGAACTGGGGGTGGCAATGGGGTGGCAATTTCTTCAACTGGTTGATGACCGCATGTAGAACAGTAAGAAGTACATCATTCTACATATTGTGTTCATGGTTTAGGCAACGGCACTAAAGTGGAGGGATCCTTTCTCACGCTTTCACATTAATGACTTTTTTTTGCTTTAATCCCTGAGAATGGGGATCGCTACACTAGGAGGCTATATAGGGTTCATATGGTTAAAAACGTTTGATTGCTTGACATGGCTGCCTCCTCCTTCACCCGCTGGGCGGATGATCTCAGTTCAGCTGGAAGTGTGACAAGGTGGAAGAAGGAGAGGGGAAACCCTAGCCCCTCATTTGCTCCGTTCATTTATTGTTCCTTGCCTGGACACGCTTTGATTGAACACAACACTGTTGACGTTGGCCACCCACGAGCACATCACCTCGCCTTCCCACAAGCTCTCCTGAATGCCAGTAGTGGAAGATTTACTTTTTATTTTATTTTTGAGGGGTGCTGCTAGCCCGTCCCATGTACAGCTTTGAGGGTCTGTGTAAACACAAACATCAAAGACAAAAGTGTGTAAACGCAAACATTGAAGACAAAAGTGAGAACGCAAATTGATTTTGAGCAATATCACAATGTAGACATATTTTTTACAAAAGAAGAGAGTAGTTATGTATTTATACAAACTTCATCTGGCTCACAACACGTTGCGTGGACGCGTTGACCTTGCAAAGACAAATTTTCCTCTGAGATGTATTGGAGTAGGACTGTAGGAGTACCAAGTATTGAAAAACGGACACACTCAAGGAAAGTTTTTCCTGTCTAAAAATGTATACCTGAGGACAGTACTTGAGTAAATGTAAACCCGCCCCGGTGGTCCCCAGTGCGCTTGTAGCACGTAATAATGTTGATTAGCGTGTCCGAACGACTGCACCAGCCAGTGTTGTGTGCTTTTTTTCCCAGGGCTCTGGTGAGTTCTGTGCGTCCATTCGCTGGACTCTCGCCCATTTGGAGACGTCGACAGCGAATGCCTCACACTTTGGGTTCTAGTCAAGATATCCCTTGTGCCACGGCCAGGTCTGGTAGGATATCAAATGGCTGTGGTTTCCTATTAGAAGAGCAGTCAGCAGTGTGTAACTAATAAATGACTTTTGAGGGTTCATTTTAGTTCACATTCAGACCACCTTGATTTATTTTAACCCATTTAGGACGGGAAGCCCTTTTTGGGGGTTTTTACCTTTTAAGACGGGAACCTCTTTTGGGGTAGTTGCTGCGATGTACAGTATATAGCAACATACGTTTTTCTTTTCATTTTTTAATAAATATTTGGAGCTTTTCACAAAACTCGGGTCAGTATTTAGAAGTCATTTTTAGAATCGGCCTCAGGTCTAAAATGGCCAAGCTGCCCTAGAACACTATAGTTCACTAAGCTTGTTGTGGATCAGGGGCCCATTTGAAAATAATTTTGCGGTCCTCCCATCTGACCTCTTCACCGTGGGAAACCGCTTTGGGAATTGCTGGCCTAGAACCGGTTTTAGCAGTTCTGCGTGTATATAGTATGTGTTTGGGTGGGGGGATGGAGTGGAGTGGGTAGAGATGCTGTCTGGTAAGCAGAAGGTCACGGTTCAACCCTCTGCTCTCTCAGCTACATCATACGTTTCCCAAACAGTAGGTCGGGACCAATTTGTACGGGTTGCGAGTTGGGCTCCTATAGGTTGCTAAGTCAGCCTGACGGTGTGCCTCGTGTTCTAGGGCTGCAACGATTCATCGATTCATCGTAATCGAATCGATTTTTCAATTAGATGTCAGTTAAACTAATTTAGTAATCGATTAATCGAATCGGCAACTAATCACTAGAGTTCTTTGCAATTCATCATAGATGATTTCCCACTCAACCATAGTTATTCTAGTGTTAAGTGTAACTAAAGTAAAGAGGAGTGATCCACCTCTCTTCCCTTACAATCTGATGATAGTTTGCACAGTAGCGACTGCAAAGCAAAATATGACACATTATAGTATCAAGAACAAAACACATGGCTTGAATATTTATTTTTAAATGACCTATTTGAGTTCAGAAGAGTACTGTTCCTTCTAGACTGACACATGTGTAGCTATTCTTTAATCAAATGTATGCAGTCAGAATAAGCCTAAAGACACCATGAGTTGCTTTAATTAATTAATTAAATTTAGTTTGTCTTTTATTTGAATAGCAGCAGCTAATCAAATGATTTTTTTTAAATTTTGTCTAAAATAACCTAAAAATATCATAACTGAAATAGATTATGAGCTTGTATATGTGCTGATTTTCACTAGTTTGTGTCCCCAGGGGCACATTTCTAATTTCTCTTCTGGGCCTTGAGCAAAAAAGTTCAGCAACCACTTGATCTACGTTATGTCCGCGCTCATCTTTGGGACAGGCAGGCTTTCCGCCACAATGGAATGCAAAGAACATAGTGTTTTAAGTGGGTAATCGCCACTCACAAATTCCAGGTCTCTAATGCCGTCTCAAGACTCCCTTCCAGCATCAAATGGCATGTGTGACTTTTTTTTCTTTTCTTTTTTTTTTTACAACCACTCCGCCGCGGGTTTCTTTAAGTGCTACCCTGTAGGAGAAGCGACCACACGGGGCTGGTCTGTCCCCCCCATCCCCCGCCCAGCCCTTTGATGTGTGTGAGTTCTGTGGCGCGGCAATATGCCTGTGAACACGCTCTCCTGGACCACAACCACCGGCTTGAGAAGTACATTAAGGTCCTATACGGTGGTGTAAAGTATATTCACTCAAGTACTGTACTGGAATATTTCCAATATTCAGTACTTTTACTACAATTATTTTAAAACTTCAGTTACTATAATTACTTTGTAGATTTTGATTGTTATTACAAAACATGCATCACTTCAGCCCTATGTACATTTCGGCAATTTGAAAATAGTCTATCTACAAGTTCACAATCATTGTGAGCATTTCTTTACACACACACACACACACACACACACACACACACACACACACACACACACACACACACTCTACATTGCGGTAGTGATACTTTTACTTCCACCACTGGTCCTATATGAGGTGTAAAAAGGAAAAAGCACCGCGGCCAACCAAGTCTGCGCCTCGCTCTGCAAAGCTGTAAATTGAGGCGGAGTGCTCGGAGCGGCCTTCACCAGCACGTCTGTCTTTGTGTGTGAATGTGGTACATTATATGTAGCCATTCAGTGAAATGAGTGGGTTCGGCGTACTGAAGAGCATTGGTTGAATGTAACTTTGTACATTTACTTAAGTACAATTCTACGGTACTTTTACTTCTACTCCACTACACGTTTCTCCCCACCAGCAGTATGTAGCCATCCAATGAAACGAGTGGGTTTGGTGCAGTGACGAGTGCAGGGTACCTGGGTCTATGTTTACACAGCTGTAGATGTAAGCTCGTGTTGACTTATACCTCAAGCTCTGTTCCTGGATTAAGCCTTTTATTGCACACGCATTATGGCAGTGTTTCTTTATTTTATTTTATTATTATTTTTTATTTTTTTAACTCCTATTTTGGCCCCCCTGCCCCATCCGAGATTATTTTGTGGGGAACCCCCAGGACGGACCCCACTTTGAGAACAAACCGGTTTACTGTGGCGTGCACAGACATTTAGAGGGGCAGGTGCTCCTGGCCAGTTGGAACCGGCCAGTTGCCTTAATAGTGTGAGATTTATAGATTTTGGGGCATAAATAATATATTAGAAGCTTTTTTTAAATCAAGAATTGATCAATGTCACCATGGTTCACATACTATACACTGTACAAAAAAAAGGTTTTATTTCTTTATTTTTAAGGGCACATTGCTGTCCAGAGGGCAAGGGCAGGTGGTGCTCTAGCACCCCCTAGTGTCTATCTGTGCACGCCACTGCCGGTTTAGACAGCAGTCCTCTGCTTGTGTTTGGTTTTTCTTCCTTCATCATGGTCATATCACTTTTTATACATCAATGCAACCTGCTGATAGAACAGGGTTGTCCTGACACAATAATGTATGTGCATAATCTTGTGCATTACAGGGTTGTTTTAGACATAACATAAAATATGTTTTACACAAGAATATCAGGCAAACCAAAAGATGAAGCAAAAATGGCCATGACTTTATAGATGTAACTTCTTCTTCTATCACGGATTTGAACACTTGCGCAAGTGCTGACATTTTTGCCATACCGTGTCAGATCCCGTGTCTAGGTGAGACATGACCTCTGACACGTTCTAAATGTCTCAATAGAAGAGCATGCAGGGAGACAAAATACAACCCCGATTGCATAAGTTGACCAGGGTTTAAACATGGACCTTTATAGATCTTTAACCTTTGAAAGTGTCAAATTAAACTGGTCCATTTGGTTTCATTTAACACTCAAGAGTTCAAGAGTAACTTATTTTAAACTTTTTAACATCTGCACTACTTAATTTACAAGAAGTCTACACAATTACAGAATGTAGACGAATTGTTATCTCCTAATGGTACCAACATCAATACAGCATGGGATTTTGGACAACAGAATAGTCTGAGAGGCTAAATCTCATCAAATGGTGCATATGTGGCTCAAATGACGAATAACTGATGGTCCTTGATACTGTATGAAAAGGGTTGAAAACGACTGCCATAACTTATTATGTTGAGATATTTTCAAGAGTCGCGAGTGCTGTCGAGTAACTTTCTCTTTCTCCGCCAATCAGCTCAAGGGAAAGAAGGGCCCAGTAGCCAATGGGACGGCGTCTAAGCAGAAGGCGGAGCAGAAGAACCTGACCAAGAAGAACGGTGTTAATGGAACCAACGGAGCGGCCACCATCAAACGCAAGGACTCCAGTAAGCTGTGTGTGTGTGTGTGTGTGTGTGTGTGTGTGTGTGTGTGTGTGTGTGTGTGTGTGTGTGTGTGTGTGTGTGTGTGCTGAACACTAGTAGACAAGTAGACTACATTGTTCTATCTCAGCTATCACTGCTGTTTGCCTATCTGGAGAATAGTTTATATCCTTGACCTGTAATACCTGTTCGCTCAACTGTCACACACATACATATTGCATATGTCACCAGTGTGTTATCCAGCCCTCTCTGTGTGTACACATTACTGGCTCTAAAATCATACCTAAAAGGTGTTTTCATTTAATTCTTTCAAACACGAGTCTTGTTTGTGTCTGTCTGTCTGTCTGTCTGTCTGTCTGTCTGTCTTACACAGTAAAACCCTCAGGGCTCATTTGACTCTAAATTCACCCATCAAATGAACACTGCGCAATTTACTGTACGCAGGCAGGCAGACAGACAGGCAGACAGACAGACAGACAGTGAGTCTGGCGCCCCTGCCCCAAACCTCACCACCACCGCTGATTGCTTTCTAGCAGCAAAAAAAAACCTACTGAACCCTCATCCCCCACAGAAATCTGGAAAATGCAGGAATTTCCAAATTGCTGTCGGTTTGTGCAGCAGGAGTAAATAAATTGCGAGAGAGAGAGAGCTTAATTCGGCGTCTCCGAAAGTCCTGCCCCTGGAAGCCAGCGTGGTGTCGCCGCGCGGCATGGTGGCAGACCCCCGAGCGGCATGGTGGCAGACCCCCGAGCGGCATGGTGGCAGACCCCCGAGCGGCATGGTGGCAGACCCCCGAGCACCGCGCGGCATGGTGGCAGACCCCCGAGCGGCATGGTGGCAGACCCCCGAGCACCGCGCGGCATGGTGGCAGACCCCCGAGCGGCATGGTGGCAGACCCCCGAGCAGCATGGTGGCAGACCCCCGAGCGGCATGGTGGCAGACCCCCGAGCGGCATGGTGGCAGACCCCCGAGCGGCATGGTGGCAGACCCCCGAGCGGCATGGTGGCAGACCCCCGAGCGGCATGGTGGCAGACCCCCGAGCGGCATGGTGGCAGACCCCAGAGCAACAAGAACAATGCAACTCAGCGTACTGTACATCACCGTTTCTCAATGTCTGGTCCAGGGACCACCAGAGGTCGAAATATAGACCCTTACGGGTCTGCAACTCCCGAGAGCATCCGATGGGTTATTCCTGCGAACCCAATTTACACTTTTAGATCTGCAGTATTGATTCTACGAATGGAACCTATAGTTACAGACTTGTGAGAGTCAAATTTAGACCCCCTAAAGGAACCCAGAGAGTCCGTAGAATCCTCGTTGAGAACCACCGCCCCCTAACCAATCCATCCGTACACTCTCAGAGTTAACGGACCTGCCAGAGGGTACACTCTCAGAGTTAACGGACCTGCCAGAGGGTACACTCTCAGAGTTAACGGACCTGCCAGAGGGTACACTCTCAGAGTTAACGGACCTGCCAGAGGGTACACTCTCAGAGTTAGCGGACCTGCCAGAGGGTACACTCTCAGAGTTAACGGACCTGCCAGAGGGTACACTCTCAGAGTTAGCGGACCTGCCAGAGGGTACACTCTCAGAGTTAGCGGACCTGCCAGAGGCTATTTGGACTCCACTGGTGGTTCCGCGTACCCGGCGTTGAGAACCGGCGGGTTCATGCCTGTCGGAAGAAGAACATAAATGCTTGTGGCCGTTGGGTGGCGGGACGCGGCCGGGGGAAAGAGGGAGAGTGTCGAGGCCGTAAATCGGTGCTTGTTGACAAGTGTGTGTTTAGACGGATACGTGTGAACGAGGACAGATTGGACCGCTCTCAGCCTCTCACGCCTCCTCGTCTGCGGCGCCACAACCCTTCAAATAATTGTAGTGGAGTACAATGTCTGTACATATAAGTACAATATGTGTCTCTGAAATGTAGTGGAGTACAAGTAAAAGTATTGGAAATTGGAATTACTCAAGTAAAGTGCATATACCTAAAAATGTACTTAGTTACTTTCCACCACTGCCCGCCGGTCCCTCGCCGAAAGTGGGAATTCCGAATGTCTTGTCAAGTGGGATTTAAAAGCACTTTGCATATTTCCATCGTCAGCCCAAATAATTGCGTTTGAGGTCGAGAGCGTCACTCCATGGTGGTTGGATTCGTGGGAGACACACACACGCGCACATGCACGCACACACGGACGCGCGCCCACTAGTGATTGGAGAAATGTGGGCAGACTAGATACAGTTATGTAGGACATTGCTGTGTGTGTGTGTGTGTGTGTGTGTGTGTGTGTGTGTGTGCGTGTGCACGTGCGTGCGTGATTAATGACAGTTTGGTGCTGTGGTGAAGAGGAGTTTACTGGGTTTGTGGATGGTTCATGTCTTCTCTTTGGCCTCTGTGAACGAGACATTGCCTGCCCCTTTTGTTTTGTTTTCACTCCCTCTCTCCCCCTCTCTCCTCTCTCCCCCCCTCCTCTCTCCCTCCCCTCCCCTCTCTCCCCCTCCCCTCCTCTCTCCTCCCTTCCCCTCCTCTCTCCCCCCCTCCTCTCTCCCTCCCCTCCCCTCCTCTCTCCCCCTCCCCTCCTCTCTCCTCCCTTCACCTCCTCTCTCCCCCCCCTCCTCTCTCCCTCCCCTCCCCTCCTCTCTCCCTCCCCCTCCCCTGCTCCCTCCCCTCCTCTCTCCCTCCCCTCCTCGCTCCCTCCCTCCCCTCCTATCTCCCTCCTCTCTCCCTCCCCTCCTATCTCCCTCCCCTCCTCTCTCCCTCCCCTCCTATCTCCCTCCCCTCCTCTCTCCCTCCCCTCCTCTCTCCCCCTCCCCTCCTCTCTCCTCCCTCCCACCCTCCTATCTCCCTCCCCTCCCCTCCTCTCTCCCTCCCCTCCTCTCTCCCTCCCCTCCTCTCTCCTCCCTCCCTCCCTCCCTGCCGGACTATAGTAGGTAGACTCATGGACAAGACTCTCACTAGTCAAGACTCATAGACTCTCTCTCTCTCTCTCTCTCTCTCTCTCTCTCTCTCCACCAGACGCAGAGCAGTACAAGTACGGTAAGAACCGCGTGGAGGCGGACGCCAAGCGTCTGCAGACCAGGGAGGACGACCTGATGAGGAGGAAGCAGGACATCCGGAACCGACTGACCCAGCTGAAGAAGGACCGGAAGGAGCTGCGCTCTGCCCTGGAGGCGGCTGCTGGTGAGAGGCCCACACACACCACGCGTCTCTATGTTGTAACCCCATTTTAACCTGAGATCAGATTCTAGAAATGACTTCTACATCCTGACACTTTTCTGAAAAAGCTATGTTTCTATGTCAGTCGTTTTTTTAAGGTTTCGTGACATTCATTTTCATTTTTCCGTTTTTGTTTTAGGTTTTATGACCTCATTTACACCCAAAAAACCTGAACTTTGAACATTCAGTGGATTTGCCGTGGTCTGGAGTTTTCTCTGGGGCTTGGAAGCCTTTTGAGCTGAAATGATAAAACTGGTGGTAAAACACATCTCCCCCCCCCCCCCCCCCCATCAGGCAAGCGTTCCCAGGCCTCGCTGACGGAGCGCCTGAAGAAGGTGGAGGACGAGCACAAGCAGAAGGAGGAGGAGCGGGTGACCCTGGAGCTGGAGCTGACGGAGGTGAAGGAGAGCCTGAAGAAGGCCCTGAGCGGAGGAGTGACCCTGGGCCTCACCATCGAACCCAAGGCCCCAGGCAGCTCAGGACCCCAGGTGGGTGGGTGGGCCCAAGGCCCCAGGCAGCTCAGGACCCCAGGTGGGTGGGTGGGCCAAACGTAGCCTGGCTGAGAGGTTTATGATCCGGTCTGGGGAACAGATGATGACTCACGTCATGTCGTAGTCATGGTTTGTAGTCATCCGTCGATGTGTTCCATAGTTGGAGCCCGTTGGAAATGCAATGTCGGTCGCGGGAGAAGTGGAACGTTCCAGGTAGAGAACTTTGAGGAAGAGAAAAAAGAAGGCGACCGCGTGGTTTCCTTCTTCCTCGCTTCATTGGGAGTTGAACGGTGGATCATACGTTAGCCATGTCGGTTAGCCACGTCGCTAAAAGTGGTCCGTGTTTATAAATGGAATGGGCGCTATAATGTAATGGATTAAATAACCCTTAACTTAACTATAATGTAATGGATTAAATAACCCCAGGCAATTTAAATGTTAAGCCGACAAAGCCAACGCGGATGGTGACAAATCATGACAATACACACAATTGTTTGGACCGAACAAATAATTAGAAAGAAGAAAAACAAAAACTAAAAGTGTCGTACCCTTCCCTTTTTTTCTTAAAAAAAATAAAGTTTTTGTTCAACCTCCAAAAGATATCACTTACTGTACATCTTACACTACATTAGACGGCTACAGTGGCGGCGATCAGGGGTATAGAGTGGCCGGTATAGAGCAGCTGGAGGTGAATCGCAAGGTTCCTGGTTTGAACCCCGGAGTTAGTGTCGGTGTCCTTGAGCAAGACTCTGAACCCATAATTGCTCCCGATGTGCAGGTTGGTGCCTTGCATGGTTTCCTCCGCCATCGGTGCACGACTGTGCGTGTGAATGAATGGGTGAATGCAATGCACGATCTCTGTGTCTCTGTGAAGCGCCTTGGACGATTATACCCAAATGAATCCGTTGTTTGGTTGCAGTCTCCGGTGCTCCTGCGGCGGAACCAGGAGTCGTCTCCGTTCTCCAGCGCTGACACCAGCGACGCAGAGCCGTGCTCCCTGCCCGTCAACAGCGCCTCTCTGCTGCGCCGAGCGCACGGCGGCCAGAAGCCCCCGCCTGTCAGGGGCCACGTCCTGAGGAAGGCCAAGGTAAGCTCCCGCCTGTCAGGGGCCACGTCCTGAGGAAGGCCAAGGTAAGCCCCCGCCTGTCAGGGGCCACGTCCTGAGGAAGGCCAAGGTAAGCCCCCGCCTGTCAGGGGCCACGTCCTGAGGAAGGCCAAGGTAAGCCCCCGCCTGTCAGGGGCCACGTCCTGAGGAAGGCCACGGTAAGCCCCCGCCTGTCAGGGGCCACGTCCTGAGGAAGGCCAAGGTAAGCCCCCGCCTGTCAGGGGCCACGTCCTGAGGAAGGCCAAGGTAAGCCCCCGCCTGTCAGAGGCCACGTCCTGAGGAAGGCCAAGGTAAGCCCCCGCCTGTCAGGGGCCACGTCCTGAGGAAGGCCAAGGTAGGACGCGGTGGTGGTGGTGGCAAAAAAACTAAAAAAAAGTACTCGTAATTTTTTTTTGCTTGATTAAAAGTATGCAACATACAAATACTCTGTTACAAGTAAAAGTCCAGAATTCAAATTGTGCTTGAGTAAAAGTACAAAAGTAGTGGCATCAACTTGTGACTTAAAGGTATATTCAGTGATTTCACTTAATTCAAATATCACTTATTTTTTTGTTTTGTTGTGACAATCCTCCCTACTATAGAGTGTGCTGACCATATAAGGAGTTAACCGTAGGTTTAGTTTTTGGCTAGGTGGCCCAGCCTTCATCCAATCGGGATAAAGAGGGGCCTTCCGCCAATCATGATCAAGCGGGGGCGGGCCTTGGTGTGTGTGCTGTTGGCCTTTTGCGTGTCCCCCCACTGTAGTGTGTGCATGTGCACATCTTGTTACCGGGGCGGACCGGGGGGTTTTCCCAAATCACTGAATGCTCCTTTAAAGTACCAAAAAAGTACTCATTGTGCAGAATATCCCATTTAAAGTTTTCAAAACATCTTTTGAAAATAGCAGATCTACAAGTTTGTAGATCGGCTATTCAAATATATCAAATGGCCGAAATTAAGGCCAATAAAATCATTGATGCGGCAGATGTTTAGCAGATTTTTGAAATACAAAAGAAATATGAATGTGAGTGTTCTCTCCAGAGACTATTTACGTTTGTAATCTGTATACGTTTATTATCCCACAGGGGAAATTACATTTGATTGGGTAGGCCCTAATATTATGATTGCGGGGAACTTTTTTTGGGTAGTTCTTATTCTGGATGTGGTTCTGGCCGGATGACTCCGAATCAGTGACTACAACATGACATAAGATGTCATCACACAGCCATTTAGTAACACAGACCAGGCTTTCCTCCGAGGTGGAAAGCCTGGTGACGCGAGGTTGGGTCTGCTCTCAGCCCTCCTGTTCCAGTGGGGGCGCTTATGTTTTCATTCCACTAATCCCCAATGTTCACACGTTCTAAATGCCCCTGCCGACAGATTCGGGAGCTCAGCTCGGAATCTGTTCTCGAGAGATTACTATACACCCACACACACCCTTTGTCTAAGTACTTTAAGAGCACTAAAAATGGGATGTTTTATTCCCCTTTGTTTATTTTTTGCTATTCGGTCCCAACGCACATGTAACAAAGTATACGCATCTGTGCAATGAGGTACACAGGACACGTATAGACGTTTGACAAATGCACATGGGAATGTATTCAATTAACCGGTCGATCTCTTCCGCTTCTGTCTTGCAGGAATGGGAGATGAAGACCGGAACATAAAGCGACCCAGCGCGTCGTGTCACGTCACGTCTTAAACTTTTTACTCTGTTTTGAAAGGTGTGTGTATATATTTATTTAAGACCTATTTCTACGATGACAGAGGATGCGAGAGAGGACACAAAGCATAGCGTTCACGTTGCTACGGATGGACCAACGAGTGTCACTGGTTTAAATGGCGACTGTATCCCCCCCCCCCCCACACACACGCAGGAGTGGAAGCCATGTTGTTTTTGTTTAGCCCAGTGGTTCTCAACGGCAGGTTCAGGGACGACCAGGGGTCCATTTGGTTCCATTTGTAAGCTCTTGGGAGTTACAGAACCGTAACGATCCATTAGGACAGCGGTTCCCAACTTTGCTGTTACCACGGACCGACTGACGGTTTCCAAATAATTTTGTGGACTGGCGCGGCATTTGGACAGGTGGACAGGTTGCAAAGTGACACATTAGTTTCACTGGGTTTACGTTTTCTGATAGTTGTACGTTGTTTCATTAGCGTGAACGTGACTAAACAGGACAGCTTGTTGTGACGCATCTGATCATGAACACACAGATGCCAAGGATTCGACAGTGAGGTTACACCTCACGGAAGTGGCACAGACTCGAAGCTGTGTAAAACCCACAGTGACATGACATCACTGACGAATCCTTTGGTGTCTTCATGCGACAGAGTCAAGTTCTCTCCACTTGGAAGCTTCTAGAATCTAGATTCACTGCCGGGAAACTGAATTCCCGTCCGCCTTCTCGCGTACCGGTGGTACACGTGTCCCGCGGAGCAGCACCGGTCCGCGTGCCGGTGGTTGGGAACCCCTTCATAAGACCCCCTGGGTGGTCTCCGGGACCAATGTTGAGAACCAGAGATTTATCCTACTATGTTATAATCCTATGGAGCATGCTTGGTGTACTATGTTGTGCAACTTGTGCTGTCCGCTGTTCTTTCCTTTCAAGCATTTTTAGCTGTGTTCTTTGTTTTAGTTTTTCTATGCAAATCTTTTCAGAGTCACACGTTTTTTTTTAGGTCGTATTTATTTGTAAATGTTTAAAGAAGAAGAAGAAAAAAATTTAGCTTCCCTTTTCTTTTCTTTGTTTTGTTTATTTATGTGGATATATTTAAAAAAAAAATGTTCTCTGGAAAAGGAAAACCCTCCCATGAACACCGTTTATGTCCTATAAGTATATATAGAGAGAGAACATGATGTCACACGTTGAAAGTAATAGCTGAAAAAGGTCTCTCAAGATGGCGCCACCTGTCCATTGAACTGGATGGACGCTGGGGGCGGGGAGGTCACTCATTCTACATAGACATGTCCCGTATGGCAGAGGCTCCCAAACTTATTCGTGTCAAGGACCCCCAAATTGACACTAATTAACCCGTGGACCCCCATTTGAAAAGATTTGCCAGGGACCCCCAAGAGAGATGTTTACGGCTCTAGCAGTGATTCTCAACCTGTTTAATTTCAAGGACCCCCAGTTTGACATGCATTAGTCTATACAGACCCCCATTTAATGGCATTTCTATCTCTGCGATCCCAATTTATATTGTAAAATCAATGTTAATTTAACTCTGAGAGTGTATACAAATGGAACTCTCAGAGTTGCAGACCCATTTTGGTTCCAAACTATCATTTAGCTGAGGACCCCTTGGAAGTCCCTCAAGGACCCCTGGGGGTCCTTGGACCCCACTTTGGCGACCACTGCCATATGGGATGGCCGGGTACGTGCCTGACATGCACCAGCGCCATCATGAGGATGCTGTTTCGGCAGGTGGAATCCAACTTCCATGGAATCCGCAGTGGTGGAAAAAGTACTCACAGTTTTCTGAAAAAGCTATGTTTCTATGTCAGTCGTTCAAAAATAGCAGACCTACAAGCCCTACAAGCCACCGAGTGGCGCGCTATGAGCTTGTAGATCTGCTATTTTTCAATAGCTAAAGCACCAAAACACCAAAAGGGGTTCGCGCCCAAAATGGGTTGACTAAATGTATCAATACTGCAATATGGAAAAGTCCGGAATTCAAAATGTACTTGAGTAAAAGTAGAACGTATTGACTTCAAAATATACTTAAGTACTAAAAGTTTAAAGTAGTCATTATGCACAATATCCCATTTCATGTATAAAAATCCTTTGAAAATAGCAGGTCTACAAGGTCACAGCTTGGTCGTGAGCTTGTAGATCGGCTATGTTCAAGTAGCCATGGCTGAAGTGGTTAATATGCTTTACAGTAAGTAACTAGTAACTAAAGTTTTCAAATAATAGTGGAGTAAAAGTACAATATTTGCCTCTGAAATGTAGTGGAGTAGAAGTAAAAGTACGGAAAATTTGACATACTCAAGTAAAGTACAGATACCTCAAAATGGTACTTAAGTGCAGTATTTGAGAAAAATGTACTTAGTTAATTTCCACCACTGCGAATCCGCTTTTGTGGGGTTACGGTGGGCACGCCAACCTGCTGCCCGGGTCATCGTCGTTCCGCAGCACCGGTTCTGCTGAGCCAACAGTGGGCCCACAGGGCACATTCCACGCCCTCCCCCGGACCCATCTTAAAGTTTTAGAATAGGTTGTTATCACTAAAACCATTCGCTTTACCAGATAAGGCTGCATGCGAGCCATACCGAGGAAAACTTCACATCGGGGTGGTTTGATTTTCCCTTCGACCTCGTTACTGGTATCCCTGGTATCCCAAATGTCTTTGAGGCACATTCTTACACCGTCATCAATCAATATTATGATGACAGATGTACAAACAGTTGCTGTAAACTCCACTTTGCTGTGTTCCACTCAATCAGACACTGACTTACATGCATGGTTGGATTGTGTGTGTGTGTGTGTGTGTGTGTGTGTGTGTGTGTGTGTGTGTGTGTGGGGGGGGGTTACTATATCACCCCCCCTCCCCCTCCCAATGTTTTTCTTTACAAATCGAATCCTGCATGTACAACCACACACACGCGCACGCACACACACACACACACACACACACACACAGAGTTTATTATATGTGTTTATTATTATTTTCTGGGTGGTAATAACAAAACTATACTATACAGGTTCTCCATATTAACTAACTTTACCAAGGTGCTTTGTCTAGGTTCATGATGCAAGTGGCGTTAGGATGTCATCTCATTTCCTAAAGGCACATTCTCTATTTTTCTTGTTTTCTTTTTGTGGTGGTGCATTATGGGGCAGGGTATGGAATCTAAGGGCTAATTTAGTCTGTTTCGCTCGACGCGTTGCATCACGTTTTGAACACCTGCTGTTATTTCGTCGAGAGACGCGGTCCTGTCACTATGTGTAAAGGCTTTGTTCAGACCGCTTACAAATCCCATTTGTTAAAAATATGGGTTTGTTTCATCCACCAGTGTACATGTCTTCTGTTCCATATGCTGTCAGATGGCGCCCCCTGCAGGCCTGTTAGTGTGCATGTTTTAGCATGGAGCTTTATATTGTCTTGCAACGTCACTCTAGTCTGGACTCCACACAGGTTCTACTGTATCTGGGTGTACCATGTATCGTCACTGTTTGTCCAAAATGTCACTTGTCCAGAGATGTGCATTTTTTTGTAGTCCATACCCGTTGGGCGATATGACGATATATGGTTCTCAAACTGTAAACTCTTCTCTCACTGTTCCTCTTGGGGGTTCCAAATGGACCCATGCAGCATCTGCAACTCGGAGAGTGTACGGAATGGAACCAAATGGACCCTCGCAGATCCATTTGGTTCCATTTATGCACTCTACGGGTTACGGGGGTCCTTTTTCAAATGTTTAAATTGAGAACCACTGAAGTAGGGCATTCATTTATGAAAAAGATATGGAGATACGAGCTTTCTAGCCTGGCATCAGCCAGACTGATCACGTGGATTCAGCACACACGTGTAGTGAATCCACATCAGCTAATGCCAGGCTACAAGTTTTCCACTCGCATCGACGATTTGATATAGTGGAAACTGCATTATGTCCCAAAATAACTTTTCAGCATTCAAATAAAAAAACATTGCAAATGCAGTGGACAGACAAAGCTCCAAATGTGTCGCTTTGCGCCATTCTTCGAGCTCGCGGATCTGCTACTTTTGGTGCTTTTTTTGTGTGGCGCTGATCAAGCAGGGAATTCATTTACCAAAAATACAAAATAATCACAACACGGAAATGTTTCCACCCGACAGTGACGATATACAGTAGCAACTGCCTGGGCGTACAGTATGTCTATTAATGTGAACTCCTTGTACATAGCTTTGCTGGATGGGACAGGCATGGTGTCTGGGGTGGGAGGGAGAGGTGTGGGGGGGGGGGGGGCATAGGGAATAGGGACCGATGCAATGTCTGTTCTGCACCTTATACTGTAGATGTGTTCTACTTCTGTTGTGTTCATTGACTCGGACAGTCCCCACCTCGGCGACGAAAACAAGCTTGTATATACAATGAATAAAACCTTCTACAAACAGAACCTGCATGTTTGCTTCTTATTGGCTGATATCGGTCACCCTGTCTACTCTAGAACAAGCATTGCACAAAGATAATCAACTCTAGAACAAGCATTTCATGGATATATCTACTCTAGAACGATGTGAGATACTGCCACCTACAACTATGGCTATAGGCTATTGACAATATTTATTTTAGGTTTGTGGTACATTTCCTAATTGAATCTTCATCAAATGAATGTATACATATGCTTAATTTGTCTGGTTTTGTTATTTCTAATAAATCTAAAAATCATGCAATGTAATGTAGTTTCCTTTCAGCTTAAATGGAACCAAATGGATCTGCAAGGGTCCATTTGGTTCCATTCCGTACACTCTCCGAGTTGCAGCTTTCAGCAGAACAGCTTACTGTGGAAGTTTTTACTTTGAAATGTTTTGTAGTTTCTGAGTTATTTAACTTAAACGCCTGTCACAGCCCCCTGTAGTTGGGCTACTAGGGCCTGTGTGGTTTGTTTCAGGTAGGCCTAGTCTGGTGCTTCCCACAGGTCCTGCCGAGTTGCTGATCAGGTGCATTGGGAGCACCTGATCAGTGTTCCCAGGGTGCACTATAAGAGGCTGGGTGTGTCCATGAGAGGCCTCTTTTAGACGGCGACCATCTCCATATAACACGTCAAAGTCCTGTTGCGTTCTCATTTTTTTGGACCATTTAAATGAGAACGCACACTTGAATGAAAACGCTACAAAGTGCATGCATATACATGCCAGGTCGCTAGGTGGCGCGTGTCCTTGTGGGGTCCGTGTGACGCAGCGCATATATAAACCATAGACATAAGACATTCTGGGTTCAAGTCCCCTGAAGAACATTTTCAATGTCCATTCTTTATTCTGAAAGGATGGTTAAATATAACTTCCCGATTGTACCTTACATGCCAGTGGACACTTTGCATTCCACACTAACATCAACTAGCACAGAAAAGCTGTGTTGTAGTAACCAGCAGTTAGCTCACTGTGATGAGTGGCTTTGCTTGTGATCCACAGGTCCAGGGTTCAAATCCCACATTATTCATGTGTCTCTGTGATGCTTTGCTTTGCACACTGACTTTCAGAAGGACAACTTTAAAGCAGCACAGAAATTCCCCATGATTGTGTGCCTCAGTGGACCAACGGATAAGTCAAATGATATCCGTAGTATACCTAGTAGAAGTGTGCCGGTTCAAACCCCGACATACTCAAATCTTTACTGACACTTTGCATTCCACACTAACATCAACTAGCACAGAAAAGCTGTGTTGTAGTAACCAGCAGTTAGCTCAGTGTGATGAGTGGCTGTGCTTGTGATCCACAGGTCCAGGGTTCAAATCCCACATTATTCATGTGTCTCTGTGATGCTTTGCTTTGCACACTGACTTTCAGAAGGACAACTTTAAAGCAGCACAGAAATTCCCCATGATTGTGTGGCTCAGTGGACCAACGGTGCGAAGCGGTGCCCACACATGTGTGCGTGTGTGTCTATATATATATATATATATATATATATATACATTTTAACAAATACTGTACACGCATATATATATATATATATATATATATGTGTGTGTGTGTGTGTGTGTACAGTATTTGTTAAAATTTCTTATGAAGTACTGTCAACTCATAAACACCTGGAAGAAATCACGGCACTCCATGTTAAGTGATTACTATTCTAATTATTTAGCATACAGTATGTCAGCAGCTTACTCCACATAACTGATTGAAAACAACCCCTCCAGGATCTCAGGAAGGAGAGGACAGAATCTCACGCCTTAATGCAGGGGACGCAGGAGAGGATTGAAACCATGAGAGCGAAGGTACTTTTGTTTCATGGCTGTCTCACTGTATTTCAAGCAATACTACCACATATCTTGCTAATCCAGCCTGTGTACATTTTGTGTACTAGTCAGCACCATTTTAGACATATATTGTAATGATTTATGACCATATATCAATCAAAATGTACTGTAATTCTGCTGTTAATAATTAATAATTATTTAAATCAAAGGTTGCTGGGGTCTGGGGACCCCCTGCAGTAGGCTACCTAGTACCTACCTGTTTGTTGCTGGGGGTCCCAGAGATAGAAATGCCACTAAATGGGGGTCCGTATTCTAATGCATGTCAAACTAACCATAACCTCACAAAAACGAGTAGTCCGTGTTGTAGGAAATTTACCAACGGGGTTTGAACAGGCAAAGTTACGAGGTGCGGACAGGATGGCAGTTCAAGGTATCAGTGTAACATTGTAATTCATAACATTTTCAGAACAGTTGTATAAATAATTCATACAAGCGAGTCAGGTGACAAGTTACCTCCTCCTCCTCTTATCGGCATTTAGAGCCTGGATAGCTACAGGCACGAAGGAGAACTTATACCCTGTTGCTTTTGGCCCCTGGAACCTTTAGGCGAATGCCAGAGGGAAGCAGCTTGAGCTCATAGCTGAGGGGATGGGAGTTGTCCGTACAAATGGACGTGGCTTTCTTAAGCACCTGATTTTTAAATACTTGGTCTAGATCTAGACTACTGAAATGAACTCCGGCAATCTTTGAGGCCGTTCTCACAATCCTACCAAGGTGGTTTTTGTCCTTTATGTTTAGGTTTCCATACCAACAAATGATGGAGAATGAGATAACTGACTCAATAAAAGCACCGTAGAACAGTTTCATTAGGGATTTGTCAACCTGAAATGTAGCGATCTGCCTCAAGCAAAAGAGGCGTTGTTGGCCTTTCTTGCACAACATTTCACAGTTTCACATCGAATTTCAGCTTGCTGTCAAATGTAGTATACCCAGGTATCTGTAAGTGGTCTGCAGGTGGACTTGCTCACCATGTGCAACGCTGTTCTGGGGAACTGGGAGGGCTCTCCTGAAGTCTACACACATTTCCTTGGTTTTCGAGACATTCAGTTACCTGGATGTAAAACATAAAAACAACGTTGAGTTATAATTGTACACCACTGTGTTTGTAACTTACTTCTTTCTCTGCCCTTGATTTTCTATACTGCTTATATTCACATTGTTAGTAGTTATGATTGAATTGATGAATTTGGATCAATTATTTCCATCTTGACCAAGTGGGGACCCAGCTAGGGGTCCTTGAGGGAGTTCTAGGGGGTCCCCAGCTAAATGATGGTTAGTAACCAAATGGGTCTGTAGGCCTATACCTCAGAGAGTGTACAAATGGAACCAAATTGACCCATTGGTTCCATTTGTCAGTTAAATACATTGGGGGACCCAGAGATAGATGGTGGTCCCTGGCATTCAAATGGTGGTCCCTGGCATTATGTTTTCAAATGGGGGTCCGCGGGATACTTAGTGGGGGTTCTTGACATGAAGAAGTTTGGGAACTACCACTGGTCTAGATATAGCAGTATAGTATATAGTCATCATCATTGCCATCTAGTGGCTGTTATAGCACATATCACTACATCCCTTTTGCTTTGAATGTAAAATCACAACAGAATACTTTTAAACATTTCTGTTGAACTCTGAAATTACACAACTCTTCTCTTCATCTTCCCTATCTACTGCTGTTGAACATATAAGAGTTTATTGCGAGCGTACGTGTGCGTGTGTGTGCGTGCGCGCATCTTTGCAGTCGGGGTTCTGAGCTGAGCTGTGCTTGAGCTGATGTGGGATCCATGATAACGCACGTGCATGTATCTAAGACATCAGCTCGTGCACGCCACCTTTTGGTCACAGTGACGTCACACCACCACGACCACCACACCCACGCCCAACAAGCAGCACGGCGAGCACGCTGCTCTAGACTAGAGACAGTGTTTGTTTGTTTGTTACAACAATCCGTTTGTTTTAATATTAAACACCTCGGAATGCAACTTTTATTGACATGTAGGCCTACATGGAGTTAATGAGAGTCGTCAGTGTTTTTTTTACCATGGCTGGTGAAAAACCAAACAACTACTGTATGAAGAAGAATTGTGGAAACAGAAGTAGGCCTTTATGTCCATCAGCTGCATCAAACTGCAGGTGAGTCACCGTGTGTGTTTGCAGGTGTTAGCCTACTGTTAGCTTAGCTCAGTGCTTTTCAACCCCTTTCACATCAGGGTCCATTATTTAAATTAATTTGTTGACACTGCGGAAGCTAAATTATTTGTGGGTCATTGGCCTGTCTCATCTGCAGTGTTGTTGGTAATCCTGTTGATTAGAAAGGGCCAAAGCACTGTAGAGGAGGGGGTGTTCATGTTCATATTTGTATGGCGTTTTGTCTTTTTGAGTGGTATGTCTGTGTCTGAGCACAGAAATAGTGTTATAGCATTTGTTCACCACCAAGTGTCACTGTTGCACAGCCTAACACACAGACACACAGACACACAGACACACACACACACACACACACACACACACACACACACACACACACACACACACACACACAGGCCAGGGGCCAGGGAGGAGTACAGTCATGTTGGAAGTCAGAAAAGAAGAGCTTAGTATATACATAAACTGAAATTGAAGAATATATATTCAAAGATTTGAGGCACATTTTCATGATTTAAAAAAAAATAGCAGACCTACTGTACAAGTTCATAGCACGGCACTCGGTGCCGCGCTATGAGCTTGTAGATCTGCTATTTTTCAATAGCTAAAGTATAACATAATGCTTTAAAACACCAAAAGGGGTTCCTGCACAAAATGTAACTGGCCGTGATGCTGCCTCCTGCATTATGCAAATTCAAAACGGGTGTTACGCAGGGCTGTTCAGTGACTTCAATGAGCGCTTCCAACACTTTAGAAAAAATAATCACCTGCACAGAATTTCTTGACAGAAAGTAGCTCATAATAAATAACATGTCTACAGTGTTTTAATCAAGTACATTTTGAAATCTGGATATATTTCCACATGGAAGCATTGATACTTTTTCTTGAAGGGATATTTCACAATTTCTATAGTCGTTGCAACTGTATTAATTGATTGCCTGAGTCCCGTGGTGGGAATTCTGCTCTGGTTTTGATGAATATTAACCCATTTTGTGGTGGGAACCCCTTTTGGTGTTTTAAGCATTGTTATACTTTAGCCATTGAAAAATAGCAGATCTACAAGCTCATAGCTCACAAGCTCAAGCTACGAGCTTGTAGGTCTGCTATTTTTGAAAATATTCTTATAAAATATTCATAACTGTCGGGATTTAGAAGGCATTCGTAGAATCGTCCTCTGGTCTAATTCTCAGGGCTTCTGGGTAATCCAGTCCCAATGCAATGCCTATATATGGAGTGTCATGGCAGCCTCCGTGTCGCTCTGTCCTCGTGTCACAAGTCGTGATGGACTGACGCGCGTATATGGTGACGGAGCCACTTGTTTTGCAGGTTTTCATAGTGATCTACGGTCGCAATTACTATGCAGAATGTCCCATTTCACACAAGTTTTCAAATTGTATACAAATATTTTTGAAAATGGCAGATCTACAAACTCAATGTGTCGCATCGCATGCTTGTAGATCAGCAATTTTCAAATGGCCGAAGTGTATATAGGGCTTAATGTGGTTGATGTGTGTTTTGTAGTAATGATGTACCAAATGGACCTGGTATCATTTTACGCTCTCGAGAGTTAAATTATTAAACATCTGCATTACTTAATTTATCAGAAGTCCACACAATTAGAGAATGTAGAAGAATTATTTTGATCAACGTCTGCCTGTTATCTCTCCTAATGGTACCAACATCAATACAGAAAGATCTTATCCAACGACATGAAAATATTCTTTAGTTTTGGGTCTGAGAGGCTAAATGTCGTCAAATGGTGGTTCAGTGGCTCAAATGCCCAATAAATAAATACTGGGCCTTGATATGAAGAGTTGAAAACCACTGCTCTAAATGTACAAACTAACATACAGTAAGGAAAGTTTTCAAATGAATGTAGTGGAGTAAAAGTACAATATTTGCCCCTGAGAGTGGTGAAAGTGAAGTAAAAGTACTGGAAATTGAAATACTCAAGTAACATTTTTTTTCTGTTGTAGCCTACTTATGTTTTTCCCTATATAACAACGTCCAACAGTTTCCCTATAACGGCCAACAATAGCAGATCTACAAGCTCATAGCACGCCACTGAGTGGCGCTCTACGAGCTTGTAGGTCTGCTATTTTATATTTGACAAAGAAAGACGGGTTTTTCAGATTTTCTTTTGGGATCTAGAAGCCTTTTTTTAATCGACCTCAGTCCAAAATGGGTTAAAGGAGTAATGTCACGGCGAACCTATGCCCAATTTTGGTCCGAAATCAATTCAAACACAGTTTTCTTGTTCGGTTTATTTTTTTCAGTTCCCATTGACAATGAATGGTGAATTTACGTCATATGTGTCTGAGCAAATCGACATACGTTACGTCATGATGATGTACGATGATAAGACACCCCTCACTTCACACGAGTGTGATTCTTTTTTAATACAGCATTTGTCCCCACACGTCTCAATATTTGCCAATGACAGGAGAAATTAGGTCAAATTTCCTTCAAACATGACGTAAATTAAACATCAAAACATAAATTGCCATTGACAATGAAGGGAAAATGTATGTCGTATGTAGACGAGCAAATCCGCTAACCAGTCGGATGTCGGTGGGAACACTCAGGAACACTAAGGGACCACCATTCTTGATGATGATGTACGATGATGATGAGCAACCCTCACTTCACACGGGTGTGATTTTTGAGTGGTGCAACCACTCCTATAGACAGCTATGTGTGTGGCTGTGTCCCTGGGTCCGAGCACGAAAATAGTGTTATAGCGTTTGTTCACCACAAAGGCCACACAGGCCAGGGAGGAGGGCTTGTACAGTACAGTACAGTACAGTACAGCACCACTCACTTCAGACGGGGTCTGATCTTTTTATAATATATATACTTTTTTTGTTTGTTTTTAAAGGAGAATGATGCCTGGTGCTCTTGTCTGGAACCCTTCTCAGAACAGCGGGGGGAGAGGTACAGATTTGGCTCCCTGCCTCTCCTCGGCCTGTGGACCCGGCAGACCGGTGAGTGTGTTACAATGTTACAATCATGTTATTACAGTGTTACAATGTTATTGCAAGGTTCCTACAATGTTACAATGTTAAAAACGGTTTTCGAGGGAATTTGAGTACTTTCGGTCATTCCTTTTTTGCAATTTGAGTTTTTTCCCAATATTTTTTACTTCTACTAACAACTACATCTCCGATCCAAATATTATACTTTTACCTCCACTACATTTATTTGAAAACATTAGTTACTAGTTACTTGCAGATTTCTTTTAAATATTTATTACAAAACATACATTAACCATTTAGACCTGAGGACTATTCTTAATGCCTTCTAAATCCTCACAGTTTTCTGAAAAGCCCATGTTTCTATGTCAGTGGTGCTCAAACATTTTCATGTCAAGGACCCCCAAAAATATATGTAATTGGCCGCCGACCCCCATCTGAAAATATGTTTTTCCAGTGACCGAAGTAAAGATTATTTTAGTTAAAAAAGTTTGATGTAAAAGAATATCGGTTATAGCCCATGTTTTTTTAATTAAAAAAAAAAGAAAAAGTCCTCGTTTTTCATCATTTTGGACCATGGGCTATAGCCCATATCGTACGGCATACTATAGCACGCCGTTTTTCATCATTTTTGAGGATTTGAAAAAATATGAAAAAAACGATGGGTTATAGCCCATCGTTTTTTTAATTTTTGATTTTTTTTTAATCCTCGTTTTTCATCATTTTGGACCATGGGCTATAGCCCATATCGTACGGCATACTATAACAGACACGCCGTTTTTCATCATTTTTGAGGATTTAAAAAAAACGATGGGTTATAGCCCATCGTTTTTTTAATTAAAAATAAATAAATGTATCCACGTTTTTCATCATTTTGGACCATGGGCTATAGCCCATATCGTACGGCATACTATAGCACGCCGTTTTTCATCATTTTTGAGGATTTAAATTTTTTTTAATAAAAAACGATGGTTATAGCCCATGTTTTTTGAATTTTTGATTTTTTTTAATCCTCGTTTTTCATCATTTTGGACCATGGGCCCATATCGTACGGCATACTATAGCACGCCGTTTTTCATCTTTTTTGAGGATCCGCCTATGCTCATTGTGCAGAATGTCCCATTTCAAGTTTTCAAATGTATAAAAACCTTTTAGAAAATAGCAGCTGTACAAGCTCAAACAATGCGCCGCATTGCGAGCTTGTAGATCGGCTATTTTCAAATATGGTCAAAATGTATGTGGGAATCCAGGTGAATGGGTGCACCTACTGCACCTGACCTAGTCACATGACCAGCAGGAAGCACAAAAGTCTTGTTCCTCCTAGTTGAGAGCCATTTTGCCTCTGCTGCAGGAAATGGGGTACCCTCTCATGCAGGGTGAAGGAGAAAGCACATGGTAGGCCTTGTTTGTTGCAGCCAATGTTGCTAATGGCTTTTGTTTGGTTGAGCATATGCCACTGTTGGCCATATTGTTCATTTGTGCACTTTAGTCTGTTTCCATCTTGTCTTGTTTGACCTTAATAATCAAATGTTCCCTAGGAGAGCTAATTATAAACTTGTCACTTTATTATCTTAGTATCTTGCCTCACTGATTATTGCCCTAATGTTTTATTTATAAAATATATATTTACAATATATTTACTTTACTATGTGAATTTGGTTTGGCATATTTATCTTATTTTGATTTGTTTATTTGCTGTGTGCTGGCTGGGGGCAAACTATCTCAAAATCTAAAGCTTTTAGAAGCCGTTGTCCCATGGCCTAATGTGCAATGATTGGGCGCATACTGGGCCATTATTAATATTGATTGATGTGGTTTAGATGTTGCTGCTATGTACTTTATTTGCTTTTGGTATGGTGTATTTATCTTATTTTTATGTTTAATCTGCTGTGTACGGTTAGTTTAGAGGCCACAGTAGGCGCGTGGGCACACACTGGAAAGACCTGTGGACAAGCTATGCCTCATCTGTGAGACCTGACACTTGCATTTATTGTTTTCATGATACATTTTATTTATTGGCTCAATGTCTCCATTTGATGTTTAGCTGTAACCCTAATCCTTCTGTTGGGAATGATAGTCCCTTGTATAGATAGCAGGTAAAAGCGGTAGTGAGTCAATTCACATTTCCGTCTTCTGCGGAATAGCTTCCACCACCTCCTCTACCACCACCTCCTAATACCACCTCCTAACACCACCTCCTAATACCACCTCCTTCTAACATCACCTCCTAACACCACCTCCTTCCATGATGTGGTGGAAGCTGATCTGCAGAAGACATGTGAAATTTAGAAAATATAGGGATGTGCCGATGAGACATTTTGGCCGATATCGAGATCCGATATAATTAATTGCTGTTATGGCCGATAACCGATATTACCGATGTCAATATGATCTCATTCTGTATTGAAAAATTATAATTTGTCCATTCTGAAAAATACATACGGGGTAACTGCACTGCAGGCTTAGGCAAGTGTCACGGGTTGCTGATCTTCTCAATGCTGCAACCCCAACACCAATGCCAACCCTTCCTTTTCTATAGTTGAATAGAACTTTTGGTGTCGGTTCAGTTTTTTCGAATAGTAAGCGACTGGTCTATCCATACCATCACAGTCCTCCTGCATGAGCACCCCTCCGATTCCCACATCACATGCATCTACCGCCAGTTTAAATGGTTTCCCAAAATCAGGTGCCGCTAACACAGGCTGACAGGTTAAGATGGCCTTTATCTGCTCGAATGCTATCTGACACTTCTCGTTCCAAATAAATTTCACAGTTTTCTTCAAGAGATTCGTGAGGGGTTCTGTAGTTGCCGCAAAATTAGGAACAAACTTCCTATAGAAACCGCACATTCCCAATACTCTCATGAGCTGCTTTTTTGTCTGAGGTACAGGCAGATCATTAATGGCGTGTACCTTAGCGGTACGTGGGCGGACCTGACCACGACCTACCACGTGCCCTAAATACGTCACCTGAGCCTTGCCAATCTCGCTTTTTGCTAAGTTAATGACTAGGTTGGCTTCTGTCAACCGGGCAAAGAACTCTCTTATCTGAGCTACATGTTCGTCCCACGTATCATGGTACAAAACCACATCGTCAATATAGGTTACACAGTTCCTCAGTCCTCTGGTGACCTGGCTCATCAGACGCTGAAAGCAGGCCGGAGCATTTCTCAACCCAAACGGCAGGACCCGAAATTGATACAGTCCATCGGGAGTCACAAATGCTGAGATCTCTCTGGCCCGTTCTGTCAACGGCACCTGCCAATATCCTTTCAACAAGTCAAACTTAGATACGTATGTGGCTGAGCCAATTCTATCAATGCAGTCCTCAATTCTGGGAAGCGGAAATGAGTCTGCCTTAGACACTGCATTTACCTTGCGAAAATCCACACACATCCTAATACTCCCATCCGGTTTTGGCACGAGTACCACCGGCGAGCTCCAATCACTACTGCTAGGTTCAATAATATCATGCTCTAGCATGTATTTTATTTCTTCCCTAACTGCAGCCATCTTCGTAGGATTTAACCTATAGGGATGCTGCTTGACAGGCAAGGCATCCCCTATTTCTATATCATGTTTAACCCCCGAGGTCAACCCCGGAGTGTCAGTAAACACCTCCGGAAACTGCTGGATCAGAGCATACACGTCCTCCCCCTGACTTGGTTGTAGATGCTCCACCAACGGACCCCACTTATCCATCACCTCACTGTTTAGCAACCGGATTCCCACTGGCTCCAAACTCTCTGCCCCACCTTCCTCCTCTGGGTCACTCTTTCCTATGGTAATAGCCGCCACTGGCTTCTCCTCCCGACCATGATACCGCTTCACCATATTTATGTGACACAACCTTTTCTTCTTACGTCTATCCGGAGTGTTAATGACATAATTCACCTCGCTGATCTTCTCACCAATTACATAGGGTCCACTAAACCGCGCCTGCAGGGGATCTCCCCTAATAGGTAACAGTACCAACACCCTGTCCCCCACATTAAAACTGCGCCTCTGAGCTGTCTGGTCATATGTAGCCTTCATTTTTTCTTGGGCACCCTTCAAATGCTCTCCCGCAATCCCACAGGCTGCCCTCAGTCTGGACTTAAACTCTGAAACATAATCCAAGATGTTCACCTCGGCCTCCTGCCCAAGAAACTTCTCTTTTACCAACTTCAACGGTCCCCTTACCTCATGACCAAACACCAATTCAAACGGACTAAAGCCTGTTGACTCGTTTACCGCATCCCTTGCTGCAAATAGCAAAAAAGGGATACCTCTGTCCCAGTCACCTGGGTCTTCCACACAATAGGTCCTAATCATAGTCTTCAAGGTCTGATGGTGCCTCTCCAGGGCTCCCTGAGACTCCGGGTGGTAGATCGATGACTTCAGCTGTTTTATACCTAACTGGTGCATTACCTCCTGAAACACTCCTGACATGAAGTTCGAACCCTGATCCGATTGGACCTCCCGTGCAATGCCATACTGGGTAAAGAACTTTAATAGTGCATCCAACACTGTTCTTGCCTTAATATTCCTCAGGGGGATTCCCTCAGGATATCTCGTTGCCACATCCATGATTGTGAGCAGATACTGATGCCCCCTTTTCGTTTTTGGCAGGGGCCCTACACAGTCTATCAACACTCTAGTAAAAGGCTCCTCAAAGGCCGGAATCGGAATGAGTGGTGCCTTGGGAATAACCTGGTTTGGTTTCCCCCCATCTGACAAGCGTGACACGTTTTACAAAACCAGACTATGTCCTTATGCATCTTTGGCCAATAGAAATGTTGTTGCACCTTGGCTTGGGTTTTCCTAATTCCTAAATGTCCCGCTGTCGGAACCTCGTGAGCCAATTTAAGGATGTCCTCTCGATAACCCGGTGGGAGCACCACCTGATACACTACCTTCCAGTCCTGATTAGCTGGACACTCCCTAGCCCTCCATTTTCTCATGAGTACACCATTGTTCACATAAAATCCCCCCGCTTCATTCTCCATTTCCTCCTGTGACATCGCACCCTCAGACAGCTTCTTAGTGTCTGGGTCCTCCTGCTGGGCCTTCACTAAATCCCTATGTGTAAAGGTCTTAATGGAGCCTTCCACATTTGCAAAAAACACCTTTGCCACACTACGCTGAGCCTCTCCTGCTTCCTCTTCTCCCTCACTTTCTGTTGTCTGTTTCGCCTGTGCTCGTGTCACAACACAAGCGGGAAATATTCCTGGGAATCTATCCTGTAACTCCTCAGTCTCCCTCGACACCGCTGGTGTTGTAGTGATTGTAGGGTTGGCAAAAACCTTGTCCCCAGCCAGGTCGTTACCCAATATAAAATCTACTCCCGGCACTGGCAAACTGGCAACCATTCCCACAGACACCAGCCCACTCACCACTTTTGATTTTAACATCACTTGGTGGATAGGTACAGATGTATATTCACCTCCCACCCCTTTAATCAGCGCATATGTCTTGAGAAACGTTCCGTCATTCTCTCCAACATTTTCTATTAACAGCGACTGACTGGCTCCTGTGTCTCGCAACACTACTATGGAGCTCTCCTTTCCATCAACTATGACTGACCCTTCTGAAATGAACTCCTTGTACATTTCCATAGTCCTCTCCAACTCAGAATTCCTCGCAACCACCCCCACTGGTCTCGCTCCCCCTTCTCTTGCCACATCATTTTGCAATTTGTAACATTCAGCCTTTATATGTCCTCTTTTCCTACAATAATGACATGTTGGTCCCGCCGGCATACCCGAAGGTGCTCCTGGCCTGTCTCCCCTCCCCCTCCCCCCTCCCCTGGAACCTGAAAATCCCCCTTCATCCTGTACCTCTTGATAGAATGTCTTTGCCCCAGCAAAATTTGTCCTATGCGACAATTCATATTCATCTGCCAATATTGCAGCTTTATGCAAATTGTCTACTTTGTGATCCTCCAAATGTGTTTTAATCTCTGCGGGCATACTATTTTTAAATTCCTCGGTTAGGATGAGCTGCCTCAGTTTATCATACTCTTGATTCACATTTTGGGCTCGACACCACCTATCAAATGCCATCTCCTTTTGTCTGGCAAATTCTAAATGTGACTCCCCCCCTTTCCTCTGCAAACCCCGAAATTTCTGGCGATATGATTCAGGGACTAATTCATAAGCACCCAAAACAATCCTTTTCACCGTCTGATAATCAGCTGATTTTTCCTCATCTAGAGCTGCATACACCTCTTGAGCTCTTCCTGTCAATGCACTTTGTGCCAACAGCGCCCAACATTCTGGGGGCCACTTTAAGCTACTTGCCACTTTCTCAAATGACAAAAAGAATACATCCACTTCTTGTTCATTAAACTTGGGCACGAGACATATATTACGCCCCACCTCAAATACTCTCTCATTTCGTCCAGCAGCGTGCTCCAATTTCTTGATTTCCAATTCGACCCTCAGTTTTTCTCTCTCTAAAGCAATACGAGCAAGCTCACGCTCCGTCTCTTCTCTTTCTTTGATTTTTAATTGTTCCAGCGCCACTTTTTGTAATTCTACTGCTGACAATTGTTGTCGAGTGGCATTATCAAGCGGCTCTCCCCCCACTCGTTGCACCAATATCTCCACCATTTCCCCCTTCTTCATCTCCGGTGCTAACGTCACTGCTAAATAATCAGCCACTAGCCGCAACTCCTCTTTCTTCAGGTTATACCACTCACTGAGTTTGCGCATTTTTCCCAAAAACGTCTCTGGTGTAAATTCTGCCATGTTTTCCTTTAAACTGTTAACACTTAACACTTAGGCTAACTATTTTCCAAACAACTAGATATAAAGGTTCAGTATAGACGAGCCCCCATTCTGTCACGGGTTGCTCCTATAGGCTCGATATTTAACAACACACTAGGAGCTACCCTGACCTAAAAGACGTGGATGAACGTATGTGCGTGTGAGCGTGCATATGTCAAACTAAAACAAAAACGGCACCGGCCCCCGCATCACCAACACCCCGGTCCACTCACCTGTTGTCCACGGCCAGCTCTGGCGTTGGCCCACAGCCGAAGCGAGGTGCTGGATCGGTAGGTGTTCAGGTGCGGGGATAACAACCCGCGTCGTTACTATTTTAATAGCTTCCGTTGGTTTGCTTCTTTTTTTGTTCCCCGTAGGGTATTTTCTAGTTTTATGGATTAGTCGTGGCTCAGCGCCGACACAGGAGGACAACAAGGGACGGTCAGTAACAACGTTCCAACTACGCGAAGCTCCACTATACACCCAACCCACTGTAACACTATAGACCTACTTAGGACAGCGCTATCCCTCCGTGGCCTATCGTCTAGTTCAGTGCAGCTGGCCGGTGGCCTTCGTATGTGTCGGTCGGTACCACTGAGTCGCGTCCTCCTAACTGTTGCCTCACGCCCTAGACACCGTGCTGTCCAAACATTTCCTCCGTCTCCCGTCCCGTTGTGATGACGTCTATTTTATGACGTCGTACTTCCAGTGGCCGGCCTCCAATGTTGTGACGTAGAGGCGGTGCCAACATAATAAAACAAATAAACAAACCATGTGTGCATGAGGTGGAATGATATGACTGATGTGTATATATATGTGAAACCCTCTGCTGCCCCAGAGCACAATATCCTAACACAAGTCAGATTTAACTTAAATACTTTTATATTTGATATTGTAGCATTTTTTATTTCCCCATCCACTCCTCCCTTTTCTCCTCTTCTGTACAGATTCACAGTCCAGTAAGGCTGGACCACCTCCTTCCATTATGTGGTAGTAGCTGATCTGCAGAAGACATGTGAAATTTAGAAAATATGTATAAAAATGAAAAAGACATGTACAGGGTATGGTTAACTATGAACGTGTCTGCTTTACTACATAAGTGTCAAATAAACGTTACCATGACAACCTTTTGTCATGGTATATAAATTATGTCAGATAATATTTGTATTCACAATTATATCATTATATTGTAATGTATTTGCCTGTAAAATTGCTTGCTCTGGCTAGTATCTGTCGGTCCTTTTAGCTACATGTAAAGTGTCTTGGGGACTGATCGGTATGATCCTGGTTGTGTTTCCCATCAGTGCGGTTAACACTGTACAGACTCACGGTCCAGTAAGGCCTGCCACTAACTCATCGTCCGGGGAGACACTCCCCGGAGTTTATGTCTCCCCCTCTGCAGGTCCATGGACTTCTATTATGGACCCCCAGCTGCCTCAAGAGTGTGACTGTGGACCAGGCCTCTTCATGGAGCCAGCAACAGAGTGCCTGCCTGCCTGGAAATAGTCAAGTATCATATGTAAGCTAAGAACCTAATTGTTGAAATGTCTATGTAATGAAACTTGACATACAGTAGCAGTATCTATGCAGAGTCACACAGATGATACCTGAGGAAAGGGGCTGGTCATTTGTGTGCAGGCCAAGACAAGCACACTGGAAATACCTGTGGACAAGTTATGCCTCATCTGACACAGACTGACACTTAAGTTTATTGTTTTCATGATAAATCTTTTTTTTGGAGCATTATCTCTCCATTTAATGATGTTAGCTGTAACCCGGAATGATAGTCCCTTGTATAGATAGAACGTGCAGGTAAAAGCGGTAGTGAGTGAATTCACATTTCCGTGTCTTCTGCAGATCAGCTGCCACCACCTCCTCTACAATTTCCTTCTAACACCACCTCCTAATACCACCTAACACCACCTCCTTACACCACTTCCTTCTAACACTACCTCCTAACACCACCTCCTTCCATAATGTGGTGGAAGCTGATCTGCAGAAGACATGTGAAATTTAGAAAATATATGTAAAGGTAATTAGGGATGTGCCGATGAGACATTTTGGCCGATATCGATATCCGATATAAATAATTGCTGTTATGGCCGATAACCGATATTACCGATGTTGATATGTCATTCTGTATTGATTTTTTTAATGATTTTGTCCATTCTGAAAAATACATGTAACAGGGTAACTGCACTACAGGCTTAGGCAAGTCAGATTTAACTTAAATACCTTTATATTTAATATTGTGAGCTTGTAGATCTGTTCAAGCTGTTATTTTGGGCTTGTTTATCTGTGAAGACAGACCGATTAATCGGACCGATGAATTATTCGGTCTAATTGATTCATCGAACCGATGCCGATTGATCTAAAAACAACTCAAATTGGCCGATACCGATGTGTTTGCCGATTAATCTCCCATCACTAAAAACATGGAGAAAAACAGACACCTTCAATGTTAACCATATAAGTGTCAAATAAACTTTATCATGAAAACCTTTTGTTATGGTATATCAATGTCAGATTATATTATTGTGAATATAATAATGATATAATATTATATTGTAATGTATTTTCCTGTAAAATTGCTTGCTCTGGCTAGTATCTCTGTCGGTCCTTTGCTCTACATGTAAAGTGTCGGTATGATGCAGAATAGGGAGGTTATTCAAGTTTTTTTTTAGCCTGGGGGCGGCATTTTATATTCCCTGCCCCCTCCTCCCTTTCCTCCCCCCCCTGTGTTTCCCATCAGTGTGGCTGTTATTAACACAGTACAGACTCACGGTCCAGTAAGGCGTGCCACTAACTCATCGTCCGGGGAGACACTCCCCGGAGTTTTTCGTCTCCCACTCTGCAGGTCGATGGACTTCTACTATGGACCCCCAGCTGCCTCAAGAGTGTGACCGTGGACCAGGCCTCTTCATGGAGCCAGCAACAGAGTGTCTGCCTGCCTGGGAATAGTCATCAAGTATCATATGTAAGTGAAGAACCTAACCGTTAAAATTTCTATATAATAAACTATGCATCGATACTATACAGTAGGAAAGGAGCTGGTCATTTGTGTGCAGGCCAAGACAAGCACACTGGAAAGACCTGTGGACAAGGGTGGACAAGTGTCTCCATTTGATGTTTAGCTGTAACGGCTAATCCTTGTGTTGGGAATGATATTTGAGTGTTGTATAGATAGCACGTGCAGGTAAAAGCGGTAGTGAGTGAATTCACATTCTCTTGTCTTCTGAAGATCAGCTTCCACCACCTCCTCTACTATTTCCTTCTAATACCAACTCCTAACACCACCTCCTTCTAACACCACCTAACACCACCTCCTTGAATTATGTGGTGGAAGCTGATCTGCAGAAGTCATGTGAAATTTAGAAAATATGTAGTAAAGCAGACACGTTCATCGTTAACCCATTCCCTGTACCATTTATTTTCATTTTTATTGTTTCAAATAAACTTTACCATGACAACCTCTTGTTATGGTATATCAATGTGGTCAGATAATATATAATTGTATTCACAATTATATCATTATATTGTAATGTATTTGCCTGTAAAATTGCTTGCTCTGGGTAGTATCTCTGTCGGACCTTTGCTCTATATACAGTACATGTAAAAACATCCCCCTAACTTTTCTCCTCTCCTAACCCCTTGGTTGTGTGGGATCATTTCCAATCAGTTAACACTTGTTTGTTTAACACTTATTGTATGTGTTTTTGTATGGATAGTTTTATCATCGTTTTTAAGAGCCTACTCAGGGACTACAGATGTAAACTAGCTTTTGGCTAACTCTGGCCCATTTACATGGATGTGAAAACTGACATGTTGATTAATGAGCATTTTCCCTGTCAAATAAATAAATAAACATTGTACAGACTGACTCACTGTCCAGTAAGGCCTGCCACTAACTCATCATCCGGGGAGCCACTCCCTGGTGTTTATTTTTGTCTCACACTCTGCAGTTCCATGGACTTGTAATATGGACCCCCAGCTGCCTATCAAGAGTGTGACTGTGGACCAGGCTTCTTCACAGAGCCTTCACTCAGCCTATGAAGAGTGTGACTGTGGACCCGGCCTCCTCACAGAGCACGACCATGGACTGCTACCATATCATAGTACATCACAACGCTGCATTTTATCTTAAAAGTAATACTTCATATGATCTGACATCATTGTGGCAACAATGATGTCAGAAATCATGTCAAAAAGGGCGAAATAAAAGGACAGTCGCTTGTAGCAGGCATTATGTATGTGGGAACAAGTGGGTGAATGTTATTGCTTGTAGTGGCTTAGGTATGCGACTCTTCCCTTTGCATCAGGTATCATCTGCTTGACTCTTCCCGACACACCCACAACCTCTCTGGCACTGAATCGTCCATAATCATAACGTCTGCCATTGCCAGGTTCTTCTTAATCCGAGTGCATTTTTGTGGCTCTTGAAGCAGAGGCAGGTACTCGCCCATCTCTTCCAAAACAAGTCAACAAGCTCAAGTGGCATGACTGAGGTGCTGATAATTATATTTCCATTGCTGACCCACGAGAAAGAAGCTTGGGGGCTCTTTTTGGTCAAACAGTAGTGTGTTAGAGGCCCATTAGCTCTGTGTATCTTCATTTGATGTTTGACTGTAACCCCAAACCTTGTGTTGGGAATTGAAGTCCCCTGTATATATGACAGGTGCAAGTAGATCAGCAGATCAGCTTCCACCAACTTCTAACACCACCTCCTTCTAACACATCCTAACACCACCTAACACCACCTCCTTCCATATTGGTGGAAGCTGATCTGCAGAAGATATATGATGTGAATTCACTCACTCCCACTGGTAGCAACCCAGACCTGGCCTTTGCCGTGTGTCAGCAATGGAAATGCACAAAAGACTTGTAAAGACTTTGCTGAAGGGTGAAAAAGTGCAGTATCTCGTTGACTTGTTTTGGAAGAGATGGGTGAGTACCTCTCTCTGCTTCAACTGCCACAAAAGTGGACTCAGATAAAGAAGGGTTTCTTTATCTGAGTCCACTTTTGTGTTGTCCCCATCCTGTTATGCATAACAAATATTTCAGGGCCTATCACTTACGATATTTATGTTGCCAGATTAACCCCCTGGTCTCTGTCCCTACTATATTAAGTTGTAAAACTGTGGAATAATGTTGTGATTCAGTCATGGAATAACGCTATGTCAAGCCTGGATCTGTAACATCATTTCACTGAGAATCAATTTATATAAATTCCTCTAAACTTTATAATTAGGTGTGGTCTGAATTCCTTCGTCTTCCAATTACTTTTTAAAGGTCTTTTAACAAGGTGTTTTATCCATTGCCTGGATTGTGTTCAAAGGGTTTTTCTAGGATTGGTTAAGGTGACTAAAGGATTTTATTCAAAGGGTATTTCACTCATTTGCAAAAGATAATGTATACCGATTAATTTGGTTCCATTCAAAGTTCTCTCAAAGGTTTATCCATTGTGCTATCTTAAATTGACAGCGCACTATATTTGACAACTAGGCCTAAGGTTTTTGAAAAGGTTTCTTACTGTCTTAAACTGACAGTCCTATATTCCTATATTAGGATAATTTATTTGGGTTTTATTTACATTTTCATGGTGGTCTGGACATATTTTAATTTAAGGTCCTGGTTCAGACTTACATTATTCACATATTTTTATAAGTAATTTCTTTCTTCTTGCCTATCTATTGCCCTAGTTCTTCACTAGTGGACTTTGTGTGATGTGGAGGTATGTGATTTATGTCGGTATCATTATGGTAGCATGTAGCCTGCTCAACACTGTTTACTAGGGGTGTAACGATATAGTAAGTGCATCGAAACATTTATTTTAATTTCAAGTAATCGAAGAGTATCGAAATTAAAACGGCAACATTGACTATGTATCGTTTTGCAATGGAAATCTGTATCTGATGTGTGTTATGTACCCATTGTCTCTTGTGTACACGAAACACACACACACACACACACACACACACACACACACACACAAAAGCTGTTGGCTTTCTTGCATTTATCCTTTTGATAGTGATGATAACTATCGACGGGGGAAAATTCAATCATCAATGGTAGTTACAGTTTCAGTTTATTTTTTGCTTGCTTCATTTTGCCACTGTTTTATATCGCATCGGCATCTTCCAACCTGTAGAATAGTGACACGTCCTCCTTGGTTCCCAGTTCAGAGAAAGAAAAAACAAGTATGTTTTTCGTTCCAGTTCTAAACTTTTAGGATTCTGAACCAATTCATTTTCAGTGAAAACTCTCTAAATTGATTCCAAATTAGGCGGAACCGGTTCAACCCCTGTAGAAAAGTAGCCTGTCAGGGTATCCAAAACTGTTCATACAGGCCCTGCAATCCTCACTGATATAAACTGTGTGTGTGTGTGTGTGTGTGTGTGTGTGTGTAGCTCTGTGGTGGAGGATAGTGAGGAGGCCTTTGTGAAGAACCCGGATGGCTGCCCCCTGGTGCTGTATCTCAGGACTGGAGACCAGCCTCTCACTGGATCCACCAGGCAGCTGCTGGAGAGGGTCAATGCAGCTGACAAAGCAGCAAAAGTCAAGGTGTGTGTGCGTGTGTGTGTGCGCGCATGCGTGTGTCTGTGTTCAAGTGTAACTTTGCAGATGTTCAAGTGCAGAATTCATTGGATTCTTTCACATCAGCCACTCCTACATGGCTGGCTTGGACATCTTTGCCATAATGAGAACACCATCAAAATCTAAGAGTTCCCTCGGAAGTCTTGCCACGGACACATTTATCCGTGTACACTGTACGGACATGTTGATGACCCCTGATACACAGCCTTTCTGTATACTATGATATGATGTGTACATTCACCTACTGTAGGTGGTGGATCATAGTGGTTCCCCAGAGGATGGAGCAGCCTTGATTTACGCCCAGCTGGAGAAAGTCGTCAAGCAGGTATAAAACAGTATTATGTCATTGCCGTTGGGCAGAATCCTCATGTGTTTGTCATACAACAGTGATGCACAAAAACAGCAAAAAGAATAGCCACTGTGAGCGTATAGATATTTTTAGATATCGTCTCTGTCACTGCTTTAGGAGTTGCTGGGCCTGGAGGGGACAGACGTGGACTCCGCGGACTCGGGCATAGACGAGGGACACGAGGAAGACTCGGGCGACGTGCTGTGGGACCTGCATGACGAGCAGGAGCAGATTTAAGCTTACCAGCAGGCCTGCAGCACCAGCTGCTCTCAACTAGGCTTCCAGAAGGTAGGGCACATTCCCTCCTGATGTCCTTAACCACGTCTCTCACATCTCAGTCACTAATCAATGCAATCTGAAAGTTCTTCCAATTGATAAAATGTTATTTTAACCAATCTGTATAATGTCTCACTGTCAGGGAGGGCATACAACGTACGGAATGCAGATTTAAATGATTTCTTCCTGTCCTCTCAGTATATAGATCGTCTTAATGACATGGTGGCAGCCCCTCCGCCAACCCCTCCACTGCTGGTGTCTGGAGGTCCAGGCTCAGGGAAGTCTCTCCTGCTCTCCAAATGGTAACAACTACTGTATTTCACCATCCAAATGACTGTTAATATACAGTAGGTTGCGTCCCCACAGGCAGACTTGACTTGTTTATAGTAGCTCAGATTTATATAGTGCTTTTCTAAGTCGATTTACGTAAAATAAAGGGAACCAACTTTATTATTAAGAAAAAACAAAAAGAACAACTGTGAATTGGAAGGTCGCTGGTTCGACCCTCTGCTTGCCAAAACTGTGTGTCCTTTTTATGTGGGAAGCGGGAGTCACTGTCCTCATAATTCAACATCTCTAAAAGTTTAATTTAGGTTATTTACCCACTCCCACCCATACATATAGCTTTTTTTAAATGGTAAAATAATTTAGCAGCATCCCCCATTGACTGCTGTGTAATGTCCTGCAGGATTGAACTTCAGCAGAAGCAGGCCCCCAACACTTTATTCCTCTATCATTTTGTTGGCCGGCCTCTGTCCACCAGCTCAGAGCCCGTTCTGATCATCAAACGCCTCACTGTCAAGGTAAGGTGGCCTTCAGTTCCCACAGAGTCAAGCTCAGCATTCTGTCAAGGTTAACATACTGTATACATTTGGCGCTGTCGGGCAGAAACGTATATCGCTGGATTTCATTGTTTGTTTTTTATTATTTATTATTATTATTTTAATGACAGGTTTTTTTTCTTGTCTGATTGATTGTTGTCTCATAGTTGCTGCAGCACTTCTGGTCCATCTCAGGTCTGTCCATGGAGCCTAGTAAGATCCTGGAGGAGTTCCCACGCTGGCTGGAGAGACTGTCGGCACGCCACCATGGAAACATCATCATCATCATCGACTCCATCGACCAGACACAGGTACAGTACACCGTACTGCTGGAACCCACGATAGACCAGCGGTTCTCAACCTTTTCAGGCCGCGACCGGCCCAAATTCTGAACTGGGCCACCCCAAAATAATCATGTGTAATCACATTTGAACTCGGGGAACTGGGGACCCCCCAAATAATCATATTTGAACTGGGGACCCCCCAAATAATCATATTTGAACTGGGGACATCCACCCTGACAAGCACTTGGGAATAGTAGGAGTTGAGGCATTACTTTTAGTTTGACCCGGTCCACAGATAAATAGAATATATAGTTTCACAATTCTCTTTCATGATTATAAAATTTGGCCAATGTTTGACCAATCTTTTGTTTCGATTTCTTTTAGGAATTAAAAATCTTAAAAGTACTTAACTTGTCAATTTATTGACAATGATCTGACCCCCCCCAAAATCATGTGGGGACCCCCAGGCCGACCCACAGGTTGAGAACCACTGTGTCAAACAGTCACATGAAGCAGACATTCACAAGGCTTTTCTCTTTTGCTTCCAGCAAGCTGAAAGGCACATGAAGTGGCTGATTGACCCTCTGCCCGTCAATGTGAGAGTGGTGGTGTCTGTCAATGTGGAAACATGTCCTCAGGCCTGGAGGTGAGACACATCAGAAAATAGACCACGTATCTATCATCAAATATTCAGTTGTTGTCAATGAAGCTACGTGCAATCGCATCCAGCATGTGTATCCTGTTATCTGTTCCAATGCTTCCATATCTAAATACCTTTCTGAACAAGCAATAACGTACAGTACAAGAGCGGGTACTATACTGTGAGATATGTTGACCCTACAGTGACTATATTTCACCGTACAGCAGAGCAGGTATGCTGTGTTATTGCTTTTATTTCATTTTGAAATGTATTAAAACATTTCACTAAAGGATAAGCCCCTTGAGTTGCAGTCTTTACTTTTGTAATTGTTAACTTCAACAAAGCGCTGGGTTCGGAAAAAAACAACAACAGACGAGCCTTTATTTATTCTTCATCTGTGGGAAAAAGCACTGCTTTCATGTAATAAAGTACGGGACGTGTATGGTATATGCGTGCCATTAGTGGGCGCGTAGTTAGTCAATTAATGCTCCGTTGCATGTCGGTATCACATGCTCACAATGGCTAATCTACAAGCTCACAACTTGTGCGTGTTGTGAGGTTATTGAACGGCGATTTTAGATGCGCGATACCGCCATAAGACAAAGTATAAATCCGTCTTTAATTGTAAATGGTTGTGTGTGTGTGCCTGCCCAGGTTGTGGCCCACCCTGCACCTGGACCCACTGAGTCCCAGGGAGGTGAGGAGTGTGGTCAACGCAGAGTGCCAGGCCATGGAGGTCAAACTCACCAAGGACCAGGTGATGGGGGCATAACAGTGTGGACAGATGGTCCTAAGGCTCTGACAAGCAAATCGGATTTGTCAGCCGTCTGCTGTCGCCCCGTCGAAGTATCACCAGTATCTAGCCCATATCGTACGGCATACTATAGCGCGCAGTTTTTCATCATTTTTGAAGATTTAAAAAAAATGACGAAATGACAAAAACGATGGGTTATAGCCCATGTTTTTTGAAATTTTGAAAAAAAAAATTATCCTCGTTTCTCATCATTTTGGACCATGGGCTATAGCCCATATCGTACGGCATACTATAGCGCGCCGTTTTTCATCATTTTTGAGGATTTGAAAAAAATGACGAAATGACAAAAACGATGGGTTATAGCCCATGTTTTTTGAAATTTTGAAAAAAAAAGTTATCCTCGTTTCTCATCATTTTGGACCATGGGCTATAGCGTATATCGTACGGCATACTATAGCAGACGTTTTTCATCATTTTTGATGATGTGACAAAAATTTAAAAATTTAAAAAACGATGGGTTATAGCCCATGTTTTTTGAAATTTTGAAAAAAAAAGTTAGCCTCGTTTCTCATCATTTTGGACCATGGGCTATAGCGTATATCGTACGGCATACTATAGCGCGCCGTTTTTCATCATTTTTGATGATTTGACAAAAATGAAAAAATGAAAAAAACGATGGGTTATAGCCCATGTTTTTTGAAATTTTGAAAAAAAAGTTATCCTCGTTTCTCATCATTTTGGACCATGGGCTATAGCGTATATCGTACGGCATACTATAGCGCGCCGTTTTTCATCATTTTTGATGATTTGACAAAAATGAAAAAAACGATGGGTTATAGCCCATGTTTTTTGAAATTTTGAAAAAAAAGTTATCCTCGTTTCTCATCATTTTGGACCATGGGCATAGCGTATATCGTACGGCATACTATAGCAGACGTTTTTCATCATTTTTGATGATTTGACAAAAATTAAAAAATTTAAAAAACGATGGGTTATAGCCCATGTTTTTTTAAATTTTGAAAAAAAAAGTTAGCCTCGTTTCTCATCATTTTGGACCATGGGCTATAGCCTATATCGTACGGCATACTATAGCGCGCCGTTTTTCATCATTTTTGATGATTTGACAAAAATAAAAAAAAACGATGGGTTATAGCCCATGTTTTTCGAAATTTTGAAAAAAAAGTTATCCTCGTTTCTCATCATTTTGGACCATGGGCTATAGCGTATATCGTACGGCATACTATAGTGCGCCGTTTTTCATCATTTTTGATGATTTCACAAAAATTAAAAAAACGATGGGTTATAGCCCATGTTTTTTGAAATTGTGAAAAAACAAATTAGCCTCGTTTCTCATCATTTTGGACCATGGGCTATAGCCTATATCGTACGGCATACTATAGCGCGCCGTTTTTCATCATTTTTGATGATTTGACAAAAATGAAAAAATGAAAAAAACGATGGGTTATAGCCCATGTTTTTTGAAATTTTGAAAAAAAAGTTATCCTCGTTTCTCATCATTTTGGACCATGGGCTATAGCGTATATCGTACGGCATACTATAGCGCGCCGTTTTTCATCATTTTTGATGATTTGACAAAAAAAAAAAAAAAACGATGGGTTATAGCCCATGTTTTTTGAAATTTTGAAAAAAAAGTTATCCTCGTTTCTCATCATTTTGGACCATGGGCTATAGCGTATATCGTACGGCATACTATAGCGCGCCGTTTTTCATCATTTTTGATGATTTGACAAAAATTAAAAAATTAAAAAAACGATGGGTTATAGCCCATGTTTTTTGAAATTTTGAAAAAAAAAGTTAGCCTCGTTTCTCATCATTTTGGACCATGGGCTATAGCCTATATCGTACGGCATACTATAGCGCGCCGTTTTTCATCATTTTTGATGATTTGACAAAAAAAAAAAAAAAACGATGGGTTATAGCCCATGTTTTTTGAAATTTTGAAAAAAAAGTTATCCTCGTTTCTCATCATTTTGGACCATGGGCTATAGCGTATATCGTACGGCATACTATAGCGCGCCGTTTTTCATCATTTTTGATGATTTGACAAAAATAAAAAAATGAAAAAAACGATGGGTTATAGCCCATGTTTTTTGAAATTTTGAAAAAAAAAGTTAGCCTCGTTTCTCATCATTTTGGACCATGGGCTATAGCGTATATCGTACGGCATACTATAGCGCGCCGTTTTTCATCATTTTTGATGATTTGACAATATTGAAAAAATGAAAAAAACGATGGGTTATATTGAAGCGTGCACCTACACACGCACAGGCGCACATGTATATGCACACCTGGACCTGTAAATGAACAACACAAAAACTAAGGCACTGGTGTCGGACTTCTGGTTTACCGGAACGGGGTTCAACTCCCTGCAGTGCCCTGCTCAATGTGTTGTATTTACCGGAAAGGATGGGAAACATTAGCAAATTGCGGAGTGTTAGAAAAAAAAGGATGGGTTATAGCCCATGTTTTTTTTCATTTTCCGCAATTTCCGCAATTTCCGGATAACTTTTTTTTTTCAAAATTCAAAATTCCGCAATTTCCGCAATTTTTGAAATTTTGAAAAAAAAAGTTATCCGGAAATTGCGGAAATTGCGGAAATTGTGGAAATGGTAATTGCGGAAATGGTGGAAATGGATATTGTATTTTATTTTACTCAGCCATAACAATTTATTTTCTGTTAACCAACTTGCTGGCTGGCAGGCAGGCAGACAGCTACTCATAGACAGGCAGACAGACAGACAGCTACTCATGGAGAATTGGACAATATTGAAAAAATGAAAAAAACGATGGGTTATATTGAAGCGTGCACCTACACACGCACAGGCGCACATGTATATGCACACCTGGACCTGTAAATGAACAACACAAAAACTAAGGCACTGGTGTCGGACTTCTGGTTTACCGGAACGGGGTTCAACTCCCTGCAGTGCCCTGCTCAATGTGTTGTATTTACCGGAAAGGATGGGAAACATTAGCAAATTGCGGAGTGTTAGAAAAAAAAGGATGGCTTATAGCCCATGTTTTTTTCATTTTCCGCAATTTCCGCAATTTCCGGATAACTTTTTTTTTCAAAATTCAAAATTCCGCAATTTCCGCAATTTTTGAAATTTTGAAAAAAAAAGTTATCCGGAAATTGCGGAAATTGTGGAAATGGTAATTGCGGAAATGGTGGAAATGGTGGAAATGGATATTGTATTTTATTTTACTCAGCCATAACAATTTATTTTCTGTTAACCAACTTGCTGGCTGGCAGGCAGGCAGACAGCTACTCATAGACAGGCAGACAGACAGACAGCTACTCATGGAGAATTGGACAATATTGAAAAAATGAAAAAAACGATGGGTTATATTGAAGCGTGCACCTACACACGCACAGGCGCACATGTATATGCACACCTGGACCTGTAAATGAACAACACAAAAACTAAGGCACTGGTGTCGGACTTCTGGTTTACCGGAACGGGGTTCAACTCCCTGCAGTGCCCTGCTCAATGTGTTGTATTTACCGGAAAGGATGGGAAACATTAGCAAATTGCGGAGTGTTAGAAAAAAAAGGATGGCTTATAGCCCATGTTTTTTTCATTTTCCGCAATTTCCGCAATTTCCGGATAACTTTTTTTTTAAAAATTCAAAATTCCGCAATTTCCGCAATTTTTGAAATTTTGAAAAAAAAAGTTATCCGGAAATTGCGGAAATTGCGGAAATTGTGGAAATGGTAATTGCGGAAATGGTGGAAATGGTGGAAATGGATATTGTATTTTATTTTACTCAGCCATAACAATTTATTTTCTGTTAACCAACTTGCTGGCTGGCAGGCAGGCAGACAGCTACTCATAGACAGGCAGACAGACAGACAGCTACTCATGGAGAATTGGACAATATTGAAAAAATGAAAAAAACGATGGGTTATATTGAAGCGTGCACCTACACACGCACAGGCGCACATGTATATGCACACCTGGACCTGTAAATGAACAACACAAAAACTAAGGCACTGGTGTCGGACTTCTGGTTTACCGGAACGGGGTTCAACTCCCTGCAGTGCCCTGCTCAATGTGTTGTATTTACCGGAAAGGATGGGAAACATTAGCAAATTGCGGAGTGTTAGAAAAAAAAGGATGGCTTATAGCCCATGTTTTTTTCATTTTCCGCAATTTCCGCAATTTCCGGATAACTTTTTTTTTCAAAATTTCAAAAATTGCGAAATTGCGGAGAATTGCGCAATTTCGCAATTTTTCAAAAAAATTCAAAATTCCGCAATTTCCGCAATTTTTATAATTTTGAAAAAAAAAGTTATCCGGAAATTGCGGAAATTGTGGAAATGGTAATTGCGGAAATGGTGGAAATGGTGGAAATGGAAATTGCGGAAATTGCGGAAATGGAAATTGAGGAAATTGCGGAAATGGAAATTGCGGAAATTGCGGAGTGTTAGAAAAAAAAGGATTGGTTATAGCCCATGTTTTTTTTCATTTTCCGCAATTTCCGCAATTTCCGGATAACTTTTTTTTTTCAAAATTCAAAATTCCGCAATTTCCGCAATTTTTGAAATTTTGAAAAAAAAAGTTATCCGGAAATTGCGGAAATTGCGGAAATTGTGGAAATGGTAATTGCGGAAATGGTGGAAATGGATATTGTATTTTATTTTACTCAGCCATAACAATTTATTTTCTGTTAACCAACTTGCTGAGTGTTAGAAAAAAAAGGATGGCTTATAGCCCATGTTTTTTTCATTTTCCGCAATTTCCGCAATTTCCGGATAACTTTTTTTTTCAAAATTCAAAATTCCGCAATTTCCGCAATTTTTGAAATTTTGAAAAAAAAAGTTATCCGGAAATTGCGGAAATTGTGGAAATGGTAATTGCGGAAATGGTGGAAATGGTGGAAATGGATATTGTATTTTATTTTACTCAGCCATAACAATTTATTTTCTGTTAACCAACTTGCTGGCTGGCAGGCAGGCAGACAGCTACTCATAGACAGGCAGACAGACAGACAGCTACTCATGGAGAATTGGACAATATTGAAAAAATGAAAAAAACGATGGGTTATATTGAAGCGTGCACCTACACACGCACAGGCGCACATGTATATGCACACCTGGACCTGTAAATGAACAACACAAAAACTAAGGCACTGGTGTCGGACTTCTGGTTTACCGGAACGGGGTTCAACTCCCTGCAGTGCCCTGCTCAATGTGTTGTATTTACCGGAAAGGATGGGAAACATTAGCAAATTGCGGAGTGTTAGAAAAAAAAGGATGGCTTATAGCCCATGTTTTTTTCATTTTCCGCAATTTCCGCAATTTCCGGATAACTTTTTTTTTCAAAATTCAAAATTCCGCAATTTCCGCAATTTTTGAAATTTTGAAAAAAAAAGTTATCCGGAAATTGCGGAAATTGCGGAAATTGTGGAAATGGTAATTGCGGAAATGGTGGAAATGGTGGAAATGGATATTGTATTTTATTTTACTCAGCCATAACAATTTATTTTCTGTTAACCAACTTGCTGGCTGGCAGGCAGGCAGACAGCTACTCATAGACAGGCAGACAGACAGACAGCTACTCATGGAGAATTGGACAATATTGAAAAAATGAAAAAAACGATGGGTTATATTGAAGCGTGCACCTACACACGCACAGGCGCACATGTATATGCACACCTGGACCTGTAAATGAACAACACAAAAACTAAGGCACTGGTGTCGGACTTCTGGTTTACCGGAACGGGGTTCAACTCCCTGCAGTGCCCTGCTCAATGTGTTGTATTTACCGGAAAGGATGGGAAACATTAGCAAATTGCGGAGTGTTAGAAAAAAAAGGATGGCTTATAGCCCATGTTTTTTTCATTTTCCGCAATTTCCGCAATTTCCGGATAACTTTTTTTTTCAAAATTGCAAAAATTGCGAAATTGCGGAGAATTGCGCAATTTCGCAATTTTTCAAAAAAATTCAAAATTCCGCAATTTCCGCAATTTTTATAATTTTGAAAAAAAAAGTTATCCGGAAATTGCGGAAATTGCGGAAATTGTGGAAATGGTAATTGCGGAAATGGTGGAAATGGTGGAAATGGAAATTGCGGAAATTGCGGAAATGGAAATTGAGGAAATTGCGGAAATGGAAATTGCGGAAATGGTAATTGCGGAAATTGCGGAAATTGCTCTTCACTTATAGCTATCTATTTTCAGGTAGATTGTTTTATTTTACTCAGTCAGCCATATCACTACTCATTTTTTTTCATGAAAAAGGTCATAGCTGGGTAATCTATTTTCAGGCAAATTGTGTTTATTGTACTTTATTTTACTCAGCCATAAGATTTATTTTCTGTTAACCAACTTGCTGGCTGGCAGGCAGGCAGACAGCTACTCATAGACAGGCAGACAGACAGACAGACAGCTACTCATGGAGAATTGGACAGGCAGGCAGTCAGACAGCTACTCATAGACAGGCAGACAGACAGCTACTCATGGAGAATTGGACAGGCAGGCAGATAGCTATGAAAAAACATGGGCTATAACCCATCCTTTTTTTTCTAACACTCCGCAAATTGCTAATGTTTCCCATCCTTTCCGGTAAATACAACACATTGAGCAGGGCACTGCAGGGAGTTGAACCCCGTTCCGGTAAACCAGAAGTCCGACACCAGTGCCTTAGTTTTTGTGTTGTTAATTTACAGGTCCAGGTGTGCATACGCATGTGCGCATGTAGGTGTGGGAATGGGATTGAATGAGTGAATGGGATCTGCGATTTAACCTATTTTATTATTATAGCGTGCCGCTCAATGACCTCTGAGACCATGCATGGACTAATGAACCATGTAAATACAACACATTGAGCAGGGCACTGCAGGGAGTTGAACCCCGTTCCGGTAAACCAGAAGTACGACACCAGTGCCTTAGTTTTTGTGTTGTCATTTACAGGTCCTTTCGTTGAAATGTAAATTTGACATTTGAACAGTGTGTGTGTGCACGCTTCTATAACCAGTGTTGGACCTGTAAGGGTCCATTTGGTTACATGTGTTACACTCTCAGACTTAGACATGGACCAAATGGTCCATTTGGTTACAGTAGACCTGTACGTGCCCGTCGGCCACCATATATACTCTCAGAGTTACAGACCTGTAATGTGTTACACTCTCAGAGTTACATTTGGTTAGCGTGTGCATGCCCCTGTGCGTGTGTGTGTTCCAGAATTCCTCGGAAATACTACGGATTTTTTTCGCAACACCGCAATTCCTCCGCAATACTCCACAATTTTTCCGCAAAACTCCGCAATACATGGGCTATAACCCATGTTTTTTGAAATTTTGAATTTTCCTCAAAAATGATGAAAAACGGCGTGCTATAGTATGCCGTACGGTAGGGGCTATAGCCCATGTTCAAAAATGATGAAAAATGAGGATATTTTTTTTTCAAAAATTCAAAAAACGATAGGCTATAACCCATGTTTTTTGAAATTTTGAATTTTCTTCAAATCCTCAAAAATGATGAAAAACGGCGTACTATAGTATGCCGTACGGTAGGGGCTATAGCCCATGTTCAAAAATGATGAAAAATGAGGATAACATTTTTTTCAAAAATTCAAAAAACGATGGGCTATAACCCATGTTTTTTGAAATTTTTGAATTTTCTTCAAATCCTCAAAAATGATGAAAAACGGCGTGCTATAGTATGCCGTACGGTAGGGGCTATAGCCCATGTTCAAAAATGATGAAAAATGAGGATAACATTTTTTTCAAAAATTCAAAAAACGATGGGCTATAACCCATGTTTTTTGAAATTTTTAATTTTCTTAAAATCCTCAAAAATGATGAAAAACGGCGTGCTATAGTATGCCGTACGGTAGGGGCTATAAACCCATGTTCAAAAATGATGAAAAATGAGGATAACATTTTTTTCAAAAATTCAAAAAACGATGGGCTATAACCCATGTTTTTTGAAATTTTTAATTTTCTTCAAATCCTCAAAAATGATGAAAAACGGCGTGCTATAGTATGCCGTACGGTAGGGGCTATAGCCCATGTTCAAAAATGATGAAAAATGAGGATAACATTTTTTTCAAAAATTCAAAAAACGATGGGCTATAACCCATGTTTTTTGAAATTTTGAATTTTCTTCAAATCCTCAAAAATGATGAAAAACGGCGTGCTATAGTATGCCGTACGGTAGGGGCTATAGCCCATGTTCAAAAATGATGAAAAATGAGGATAACATTTTTTTCAAAAATTCAAAAAACGATGGGCTATAACCCATGTTTTTTGAAATTTTGAATTTTCTTCAAATCCTCAAAAATGATGAAAAACGGCGTGCTATAGTATGCCGTACGGTAGGGGCTATAGCCCATGTTCAAAAATGATGAAAAATGAGGATATTTTCTTTTCAAAAATTCAAAAAACGATAGGCTATAACCCATGTTTTTTGAAATTTTGAATTTTCTTCAAATCCTCAAAAATGATGAAAAACGGCGTGCTATAGTATGCCGTACAGTAGGGGCTATAGCCCATGTTCAAAAATGATGAAAAATGAGGATAACGTTTTTTTCAAAAATTCAAAAAACGATGGGCTATAACCCATGTTTTTTGAAATTTTGAATTTTCTTCAAATCCTCAAAAATGATGAAAAACGGCGTGCTATAGTATGCCGTACGGTAGGGGCTATAGCCCATGTTCAAAAATGATGAAAAATGAGGATAACATTTTTTTCAAAAATTCAAAAAACGATGGGTTATAACCCATGTTTTTTGAAATTTTGAATTTTCTTCAAATCCTCAAAAATGATGAAAAACGGCGTGCTATAGTATGCCGTACGGTAGGGGCTATAGCCCATGTTCAAAAATGATAAAAAATGAGGATAACATTTTTTTCAAAAATTCAAAAAACGATGGGCTATAACCCATGTTTTTTGAAATTTTGAATTTTCCTCAAAAATGATGAAAAACGGCGTGCTATAGTATGCCGTACGGTAGGGGCTATAAACCCATGTTCAAAAATGATGAAAAATGAGGATAACATTTTTTTCAAAAATTCAAAAAACGATGGGCTATAACCCATGTTTTTTGAAATTTTTAATTTTCTTCAAATCCTCAAAAATGATGAAAAACGGCGTGCTATAGTATGCCGTACGGTAGGGGCTATAGCCCATGTTCAAAAATGATGAAAAATGAGGATAACATTTTTTTCAAAAATTCAAAAAACGATGGGCTATAACCCATGTTTTTTGAAATTTTGAATTTTCTTCAAATCCTCAAAAATGATGAAAAACGGCGTGCTATAGTATGCCGTACGGTAGGGGCTATAGCCCATGTTCAAAAATGATGAAAAATGAGGATAACATTTTTTTCAAAAATTCAAAAAACGATAGGCTATAACCCATGTTTTTTGAAATTTTGAATTTTCTTCAAATCCTCAAAAATGATGAAAAACGGCGTGCTATAGTATGCCGTACGGTAGGGGCTATAGCCCATGTTCAAAAATGATGAAAAATGAGGATAACATTTTTTTCAAAAATTCAAAAAACGATGGGCTATAACCCATGTTTTTTGAAATTTTGAATTTTCCTCAAAAATGATGAAAAACGGCGTGCTATAGTATGCCGTACGGTAGGGGCTATAGCCCATGTTCAAAAATGATGAAAAATGAGGATATTTTTTTTTCAAAAATTCAAAAAACGATAGGCTATAACCCATGTTTTTTGAAATTTTGAATTTTCTTCAAATCCTCAAAAATGATGAAAAACGGCGTGCTATAGTATGCCGTACAGTAGGGGCTATAGCCCATGTTCAAAAATGATGAAAAATGAGGATAACGTTTTTTTCAAAAATTCAAAAAACGATGGGCTATAACCCATGTTTTTTGAAATTTTGAATTTTCTTCAAATCCTCAAAAATGATGAAAAACGGCGTGCTATAGTATGCCGTACGGTAGGGGCTATAGCCCATGTTCAAAAATGATGAAAAATGAGGATAACATTTTTTTCAAAAATTCAAAAAACGATGGGTTATAACCCATGTTTTTTGAAATTTTGAATTTTCTTCAAATCCTCAAAAATGATGAAAAACGGCGTGCTATAGTATGCCGTACTGTAGGGGCTATAGCCCATGTTCAAAAATGATAAAAAATGAGGATAACATTTTTTTCAAAAATTCAAAAAACGATGGGCTATAACCCATGTTTTTTGAAATTTTGAATTTTCCTCAAAAATGATGAAAAACGGCGTGCTATAGTATGCCGTACGGTAGGGGCTATAGCCCATGTTCAAAAATGATGAAAAATGAGGATATTTTTTTTTTCAAAAATTCAAAAAACGATAGGCTATAACCCATGTTTTTTGAAATTTTGAATTTTCTTCAAATCCTCAAAAATGATGAAAAACGGCGTGCTATAGTATGCCGTACGGTAGGGGCTATAGCCCATGTTCAAAAATGATGAAAAATGAGGATAACATTTTTTTCAAAAATTCAAAAAACGATGGGCTATAACCCACGTTTTTTGAAATTTTGAATTTTTCCTCAAAAATGATGAGAAACGGCGTGCTATAGTATGCCGTACGGTAGGGGCTATAGCCCATGTTCAAAAATGATGAAAAATGAGGATATTTTTTTTTTCAAAAATTCAAAAAACGATAGGCTATAACCCATGTTTTTTGAAATTTTGAATTTTCTTCAAATCCTCAAAAATGATGAAAAACGGCGTGCTATAGTATGCCGTACGGTAGGGGCTATAGCCCATGTTCAAAAATGATGAAAAATGAGGATAACATTTTTTTCAAAAATTCAAAAAACGATGGGCTATAACCCATGTTTTTTGAAATTTTGAATTTTCTTCAAATCCTCAAAAATGATGAAAAACGGCGTGCTATAGTATGCCGTACGGTAGGGGCTATAGCCCATGTTCAAAAATGATGAAAAATGAGGATAACATTTTTTTCAAAAATTCAAAAAACGATGGGCTATAACCCATGTTTTTTGAAATTTTGAATTTTCTTCAAATCCTCAAAAATGATGAAAAACGGCGTGCTATAGTATGCCGTACGGTAGGGGCTATAGCCCATGTTCAAAAATGATGAAAAATGAGGATATTTTCTTTTCAAAAATTCAAAAAACGATAGGCTATAACCCATGTTTTTTGAAATTTTGAATTTTCTTCAAATCCTCAAAAATGATGAAAAACGGCGTGCTATAGTATGCCGTACAGTAGGGGCTATAGCCCATGTTCAAAAATGATGAAAAATGAGGATAACGTTTTTTTCAAAAATTCAAAAAACGATGGGCTATAACCCATGTTTTTTGAAATTTTGAATTTTCTTCAAATCCTCAAAAATGATGAAAAACGGCGTGCTATAGTATGCCGTACGGTAGGGGCTATAGCCCATGTTCAAAAATGATGAAAAATGAGGATAACATTTTTTTCAAAAATTCAAAAAACGATGGGTTATAACCCATGTTTTTTGAAATTTTGAATTTTCTTCAAATCCTCAAAAATGATGAAAAACGGCGTGCTATAGTATGCCGTACGGTAGGGGCTATAGCCCATGTTCAAAAATGATAAAAAATGAGGATAACATTTTTTTCAAAAATTCAAAAAACGATGGGCTATAACCCATGTTTTTTGAAATTTTGAATTTTCCTCAAAAATGATGAAAAACGGCGTGCTATAGTATGCCGTACGGTAGGGGCTATAAACCCATGTTCAAAAATGATGAAAAATGAGGATAACATTTTTTTCAAAAATTCAAAAAACGATGGGCTATAACCCATGTTTTTTGAAATTTTTAATTTTCTTCAAATCCTCAAAAATGATGAAAAACGGCGTGCTATAGTATGCCGTACGGTAGGGGCTATAGCCCATGTTCAAAAATGATGAAAAATGAGGATAACATTTTTTTCAAAAATTCAAAAAACGATGGGCTATAACCCATGTTTTTTGAAATTTTGAATTTTCTTCAAATCCTCAAAAATGATGAAAAACGGCGTGCTATAGTATGCCGTACGGTAGGGGCTATAGCCCATGTTCAAAAATGATGAAAAATGAGGATAACATTTTTTTCAAAAATTCAAAAAACGATAGGCTATAACCCATGTTTTTTGAAATTTTGAATTTTCTTCAAATCCTCAAAAATGATGAAAAACGGCGTGCTATAGTATGCCGTACGGTAGGGGCTATAGCCCATGTTCAAAAATGATGAAAAATGAGGATAACATTTTTTTCAAAAATTCAAAAAACGATGGGCTATAACCCATGTTTTTTGAAATTTTGAATTTTCCTCAAAAATGATGAAAAACGGCGTGCTATAGTATGCCGTACGGTAGGGGCTATAGCCCATGTTCAAAAATGATGAAAAATGAGGATATTTTTTTTTCAAAAATTCAAAAAACGATAGGCTATAACCCATGTTTTTTGAAATTTTGAATTTTCTTCAAATCCTCAAAAATGATGAAAAACGGCGTGCTATAGTATGCCGTACAGTAGGGGCTATAGCCCATGTTCAAAAATGATGAAAAATGAGGATAACGTTTTTTTCAAAAATTCAAAAAACGATGGGCTATAACCCATGTTTTTTGAAATTTTGAATTTTCTTCAAATCCTCAAAAATGATGAAAAACGGCGTGCTATAGTATGCCGTACGGTAGGGGCTATAGCCCATGTTCAAAAATGATGAAAAATGAGGATAACATTTTTTTCAAAAATTCAAAAAACGATGGGTTATAACCCATGTTTTTTGAAATTTTGAATTTTCTTCAAATCCTCAAAAATGATGAAAAACGGCGTGCTATAGTATGCCGTACTGTAGGGGCTATAGCCCATGTTCAAAAATGATAAAAAATGAGGATAACATTTTTTTCAAAAATTCAAAAAACGATGGGCTATAACCCATGTTTTTTGAAATTTTGAATTTTCCTCAAAAATGATGAAAAACGGCGTGCTATAGTATGCCGTACGGTAGGGGCTATAGCCCATGTTCAAAAATGATGAAAAATGAGGATATTTTTTTTTTCAAAAATTCAAAAAACGATAGGCTATAACCCATGTTTTTTGAAATTTTGAATTTTCTTCAAATCCTCAAAAATGATGAAAAACGGCGTGCTATAGTATGCCGTACGGTAGGGGCTATAGCCCATGTTCAAAAATGATGAAAAATGAGGATAACATTTTTTTCAAAAATTCAAAAAACGATGGGCTATAACCCACGTTTTTTGAAATTTTGAATTTTTCCTCAAAAATGATGAGAAACGGCGTGCTATAGTATGCCGTACGGTAGGGGCTATAGCCCATGTTCAAAAATGATGAAAAATGAGGATATTTTTTTTTTCAAAAATTCAAAAAACGATAGGCTATAACCCATGTTTTTTGAAATTTTGAATTTTCTTCAAATCCTCAAAAATGATGAAAAACGGCGTGCTATAGTATGCCGTACGGTAGGGGCTATAGCCCATGTTCAAAAATGATGAAAAATGAGGATAACATTTTTTTCAAAAATTCAAAAAACGATGGGCTATAACCCATGTTTTTTGAAATTTTGAATTTTCTTCAAATCCTCAAAAATGATGAAAAACGGCGTGCTATAGTATGCCGTACGGTAGGGGCTATAGCCCATGTTCAAAAATGATGAAAAATGAGGATAACATTTTTTTCAAAAATTCAAAAAACGATGGGCTATAACCCATGTTTTTTGAAATTTTGAATTTTCTTCAAATCCTCAAAAATGATGAAAAACGGCGTGCTATAGTATGCCGTACGGTAGGGGCTATAGCCCATGTTCAAAAATGATGAAAAATGAGGATAACATTTTTTTCAAAAATTCAAAAAACGATGGGCTATAACCCATGTTTTTTGAAATTTTGAATTTTCTTCAAATCCTCAAAAATGATGAAAAACGGCGTGCTATAGTATGCCGTACGGTAGGGGCTATAGCCCATGTTCAAAAATGATGAAAAATGAGGATAACATTTTTTTCAAAAATTCAAAAAACGATGGGCTATAACCCATGTTTTTTGAAATTTTGAATTTTCTTCAAATCCTAAAAAATGATGAAAAACGGCGTGCTATAGTATGCCGTACGGTAGGGGCTATAGCCCATGTTCAAAAATGATGAAAAATGAGGATAACATTTTTTTCAAAAATTCAAAAAACGATGGGCTATAACCCAAGTTTTTTGAAATTTTGAATTTTCTTCAAATCCTCAAAAATGATGAAAAACGGCGTGCTATAGTATGCCGTACGGTAGGGGCTATAGCCCATGTTCAAAAATGATGAAAAATGAGGATAACATTTTTTTCAAAAATTCAAAAAACGATGGGCTATAACCCATGTTTTTTGAAATTTTGAATTTTCCTCAAAAATGATGAAAAACGGCGTGCTATAGTATGCCGTACGGTAGGGGCTATAGCCCATGTTCAAAAATGATGAAAAATGAGGATATTTTTTTTTCAAAAATTAAAAAAATGATAGGCTATAACTCATGTTTTTTGAAATTTTAAATTTTCTTCAAATCCTCAAAAATGATGAAAAACGGCGTGCTATAGTATGCCGTACGGTAGGGGCTATAAACCCATGTTCAAAAATGATGAAAAATGAGGATAACATTTTTTTCAAAAATTCAAAAAACGATGGGCTATAACCCATGTTTTTTGAAATTTTGAATTTTCTTCAAATCCTCAAAACTGATGAAAAACGGCGTGCTATAGTATGCCGTACGGTAGGGGCTATAGCCCATGTTCAAAAATGATGAAAAATGAGGATAACATTTTTTTCAAAAATTCAAAAAACGATGGGCTATAACCCATGTTTTTTGAAATTTTGAATTTTCTTCAAATCCTAAAAAATGATGAAAAACGGCGTGCTATAGTATGCCGTACGGTAGGGGCTATAGCCCATGTTAAAAAATGATGAAAAATGAGGATAACATTTTTTTCAAAAATTCAAAAAACGATGGGCTATAACCCATGTTTTTTGAAATTTTGAATTTTCTTCAAATCCTAAAAAATGATGAAAAACGGCGTGCTATAGTATGCCGTACGGTAGGGGCTATAGCCCATGTTCAAAAATGATGAAAAATGAGGATAACAATTTTTTCAAAAATTCAAAAAACGATGGGCTATAACCCATGTTTTTTGAAATTTTGAATTTTCTTCAAATCCTCAAAAATGATGAAAAACGGCGTGCTATAGTATGCCGTACGGTAGGGGCTATAGCCCATGTTCAAAAATGATGAAAAATGAGGATAACATTTTTTTCAAAAATTCAAAAAACGATGGGCTATAACCCATGTTTTTTGAAATTTTGAATTTTCTTCAAATCCTCAAAAATGATGAAAAACGGCGTGCTATAGTATGCCGTACGATATGGGCTATAGCCCATGGTCCAAAATGATGAGAAACGAGGCTAACCTTTTTTTTCAAAATTTCAAAAAACATGGGATATAACCCATCGTTTTTTAATTTTTTCATTTTTTTCAAATCCTCCAAAATGATGAAAAACGGCGTGCTATAGTATGCCGTACGATATGGGCTATAGCCCATGGTCCAAAATGATGAGAAACGAGGCAATTTTTTTTCCAAAATTTCAAAAAACATGGGCTATAACTAGGGATGCACCGAAAGGGAAATTCTTGGCCGAAACCGAATACCGAATATAGGAAACAGTTGGCCGAAAACCGAATACCGAATAGCCGAATACATCTTTGTTGTAAAGCTATTATGGCAAAAGACATGATTATGGATTTTTATAATCGATTCATCGGGCGATTATTTAAACGATGAATCGATGAATCGGATTATGGCACCTTTTTGCAATTACCTTTAAAAAAATGCTTCACGTTATTGTAGGCATGTTGTAACTAACAATAAAGACAATACAAATGAATACTCCTTCAAAATTAATATTTTACCCCGTTTTTTATACAATTTGATTTGCCATTCATTGTACTTGTAATGATACTGTTATCTGTAATGTTGACCGTGTATAGCTGACTGTCTTTCTTTCCATTTCTATCTCTGGGACCCCAATTTATTTTTTATTTCTATTGTAAAATCAATGTAAATTTTGAGAGTCTATTTGGTTCCATTTTTGCACTCTGTTACAGAACCTTAGGGTCCACTTGGTTTACTTTCTAACTATCTAGCTCTAGCTGGAACTCCCACTATGAGAACCACTGTCCTACACGCAGTCTGTGTGGGCACGCACACACACGCGCGCGCGCACGCACGCACGCACACACACACACACACACACACACACACACACACACACACACACAATAGCACGCTAGCTGATGGGGGGAAAACGTTCTTATTTAGCAGCCATATTAGCATGTTCTCTAGGCTCTAGTATCACATATTGCCAAAGTTAAACAGCACTGAACAACTGTTCATTGTTAAGCAAAACGTTCACGGACGTTCTGCTTCTGCTTTAGCCCTATGTCTACTTCAATGCGCAAATTTGAGGAGCTAACGAGCTAGTGCTACACTGCTAGTGTTCGTCCGTCGTAGCCTGCCTTCAGACATTGGGGAGCATTTTTGGTCATACGACAAAAGAATAGACAGTGGCGGTGCTCACAAATACCATGTTTTGGGCATTTTGCAACCTGTTGATGAGCTCGCAGTTTTCGCGGAGCGCATCGCAGCCACAGAGACGCTCCGTGTGTGTGTGTGTGTGTGTGTGGGAGACTGAAGTTGGGGAGAGAGAGAGGGGTAGATGCCGAGTGCTCTGGTTACGTTCAAGACAATCGCGTGTTGCGTTTATAGCGACCCAGTGTTTTGACTATTCGGTGATATATTTTCGGCCTATTTGAGCCGAAACCGAATAGGCCGAAAATACATTTTTAGCCATTTTCGGCCGAATATTTTCGGTGGCCGAATTTTCGGTGCATCCCTAGCTATAACCCATCGTTTTTTTATTTTTTCACTTTTTTTCAAATCCTCCAAAATGATGAAAAACGGCGTGCTATAGTATGCCGTACGATATGGGCCAAAATGATGAGAAACGAGGCTAACTTTTTTTTTCAAAATTTCAAAAAACATGGGCTATAACCCATCGTTTTTGTCATTTCGTCATTTTTTTCAAATCCTCAAAAATGATGAAAAACGGCGCGCTATAGTATGCCGTACGATATGGGCTATAGCCCATGGTCCAAAATGATGAGAAACGAGGATAACTTTTTTTTTCAAAATTTCAAAAAACATGGGCTATAACCCATCGTTTTTGTCATTTTGTCATTTTTTTCAAATCTTCAAAAATGATGAAAAACTGCGCGCTATAGTATGCCGTACGATATGGGCTAGATACTGGTGATACTTCGACGGGGCGACAGCAGACGGCTGACAAATCCGATTTGCTTGTCAGAGCCTTAGGACCATCTGTCCACACTGTTATGCCACCCTCACCTGGTCCTTGGTGAGTTTGACCTCCATGGCCTGGCACTCTGCGTTGACCACACTCCTCACCTCCCTGGGACTCAGTGGGTCCAGGTGCAGGGTGGGCCACAACCTGGGCAGGCACACACACACAACCATTTACAATTAAAGACGGATTTATACTTTGTCTTATGGCGGTATCGCGCATCTAAAATCGCCGTTCAATAACCTCACAACACGCACAAGTTGTGAGCTTGTAGATTAGCCATTGTGAGCATGTGATACCGACATGCAACGGAGCATTAATTGACTAACTACGCGCCCACTAATGGCACGCATATACCATACACGTCCCGTACTTTATTACATGAAAGCAGTGCTTTTTCCCACAGATGAAGAATAAATAAAGGCTCGTCTGTTGTTGTTTTTTTCCGAACCCAGCGCTTTGTTGAAGTTAACAATTACAAAAGTAAAGACTGCAACTCAAGGGGCTTATCCTTTAGTGAAATGTTTTAATACATTTCAAAATGAAATAAAAGCAATAACACAGCATACCTGCTCTGCTGTACGGTGAAATATAGTCACTGTAGGGTCAACATATCTCACAGTATAGTACCCGCTCTTGTACTGTACGTTATTGCTTGTTCAGAAAGGTATTTAGATATGGAAGCATTGGAACAGATAACAGGATACACATGCTGGATGCGATTGCACGTAGCTTCATTGACAACAACTGAATATTTGATGATAGATACGTGGTCTATTTTCTGATGTGTCTCACCTCCAGGCCTGAGGACATGTTTCCACATTGACAGACACCACCACTCTCACGTTGACGGGCAGAGGGTCAATCAGCAACTTCATGTGCCTTTCAGCTTGCTGGAAGCAAAAGAGAAAAGCCTTGTGAATGTCTGCTTCATGTGACTGTTTGACACAGTGGTTCTCAACCTGTGGGTCGGCCTGGGGGTCCCCACATGATTTTTGGGGGGGTCAGATCATTGTCAATAAAATGATGAGAAACGAGGATAACTTCTTTTTTTTCAAAATTTCAAAAAACAAGGGCTATAACCCATCGTTTTTGTCATTTCGTCATTTTTTTCAAATCCTCAAAAATGATGAAAAACTGCGCGCTATAGTATGCCGTACGATATGGGCTATAGCCCATGGTCCAAAATGATGAGAAACGAGGATAACTTTTTTTTTCAAAATTTCAAAAAACATGGGCTATAACCCATCGTTTTTGTCATTTCGTCATTTTTTTCAAATCTTAAAAAATGATGAAAAACTGCGCGCTATAGTATGCCGTACGATATGGGCTATAGCCCACGGTCCAAAATGATGAGAAACGAGGCTAACTTTTTTTTTCAAAATTTCATAAACATGGGCTATAACCCATCGTTTTTGTCATTTTTTCATTTTTTTCAAATCCTCAAAAATGATGAAAAACGGCGCGCTATAGTATGCCGTACGATATGGGCTATAGCCCATGGTCCAAAATGATGAGAAACGAGGCTAATTTTTTTTTCAAAATTTCAAAAAACATGGGCTATAACCCATCGTTTTTTTTATTTTTTCATTTTTTTCAAATCGTCAAAAATGATGAAAAACGGCGTGCTATAGTATGCCGTACGATATGGGCTATAGCCCATGGTCCAAAATGATGAGAAATGAGGATAACTTTTTTTTTCAAAATTTCAAAAAACATGGGCTATAACCCATCGGTTTTTTTATTTTTTCATTTTTGTCAAATCGTCAAAAATGATGAAAAACGGCGTGCTATAGTATGCCGTACGATATGGGCTATAGGCCATGGTCCAAAATGATGAGAAACGAGGATAACTTTTTTTTTCAAAATTTAAAAAAACATGGGCTATAACCCATCGTTTTTTTCATTTTTGTCAAATCGTCAAAAATGATGAAAAACGGCGTGCTCTGATGTGTTTCTATAATTATGATATTGTTCTCGACACTGAAAATGAGTTTCATTACTCAGTGGAATTTAGAGAATAAATAAAACTTGAATGATTTAATTCCTTCATTTCCATCGCCAAGCATTTTGTGCACACACACACACACACACACACACACACACACACACACTTGGTGTTAGCATTATGTTATGCTTTAGCTATTGAAAAATAGAAAAATAGCCACCGAGTGGCGCGCTACGAGCTTGTAGGTCTGCTATTTTTATCCAAAATGTATGAAATACAATCATATCAAATACCTTCAGTACAATTCTAACTTTTCATTTCAACACTTTACAGAAAGAGTAGCAAACTCTTTCTGTAGTTATAAGTGCATTATCCTTCCTTAGCACAGTGTGCCTTTGCTGCAGAAATACCTTTCTTTCATGTACCGTCCTTCCATATAGGCTACCATAACTAAACAGCATGTAAACAATTCAACAATGCGTTTTACCATAGCCTGCATATGTGCCCTCTCCCTACGCTCATTCTGCTTGATTGATTGATTGAAAATATGTATTAACAGTTTGCAGAATTACAGTACATTTCAAGCACAAACTCAATACAAAGACTGTTAACTGTGAGTGGACGACCCAATTAAGCATTACACTTGTTTACAACAGGGTCCACATTGTTCAATTCATCGTAGGGAGAGGGCACATATGGGGCTACCATAACTAAAGAGCATGTAAACAATTCAACAATGCATTTTAGCAATAGTCCTTTGAACTCCAAAAACGTGTTGTATTGCATGTAGCAAAACACAGTCCATGTGTACCAACCTTATGCCTCTTCGGGGGTTCTAAAACAATCACTGAATGTCTCAAGAAGATACAAACACTAAACAAAACACGCGCCATCTCTCCAGCTTCTCTCTCTGGTTATGTATTATACTTCCTGTTTCCGGTGCGCAGGTAGCTATGTCACAAAACTCCCTTCAAAATAAAAGCATTTGGCTCAAATCTCAAAATAAAAGGAAAAAGACTTAAAACAGGTATGTTTCACAATAGGATCATATTAACAAAGTCTGTTCACCCAGAATATAGAATAGTTCAGTGAAAAACGTGTTTGGGTTCTTTACAAAAAGGTCTGTCAAGTCACTGCATGCTGCGCCCATAATAATCTTCAGACACAGTATGCAGTGTCTGCTTGTCAACACTAGATGGCAACAAAACGTCGGTTTTCCAGTCAGAGGTTTCCGAGGCTTTATAGTGCATGACTTTAATAGTCTACTCTCTCTCTCTCTCATAACAGAACCATCTAAACACTACAGCATGCAGAGGAGAAGTCATAACAGAACCATCTAAACACTACAGCATGCAGAGGAGAACACAAGTACACAAGCCGAGGATGTATTAATACCGAGCACGCACATCCACCATATACCATGAAGCAATTTCTAAGTTTTGTTTCTCATCAAAAGCCCTTGAACATAGGACAGGGGACATACCCTGTAATGCAAACCTGAAACAAAATAAATAAAATCACACCCGTGTGAAGTGAGGGCGCTCTTATCATCATACATCATCATCATACATCATCTCATTCCGGCCAATGACAATTTGTGTCCTCACCTTTGTCTTCAATGTTTGCATTTACACAAACCCTCAAAGCTGGCCATTCATTGTCAATGGCATGCAATGCTTGCGTTTACACAAACCCTGAAAGTGGAAATAAATAAATGCGTACATAATGTATTAAAAAGATAAAAACAAAAATGATGACGATGATGTCTAGACGCAGTAACCACGGTAACATATACACAACGTTCATTCACACAGTGACATATCGAGCACAAGAACAGTTTGGCTTCCGGCCGCCACAGCTTTAGGTCGCTGTTGATCAGTAGACAACTTGTTTCCAGATGTTCCGAGTATGGACCAGGGGTTTCTGCACAGCCCAGCAGGGGGCAGCGTTGCAATGGACCATCTGATCCTCATGGCGCATGTAGTTCCGGTCATGTGCTCAATCACGTGGATAGTGTCACACAGACTAGCCAATGTCTTGTGCTGCCACCACGATGTGGGCCATCTGACACCGCTAACAGCTTGGTTTCTTAAGGAGTTCATAGTTCTAAAGACATTCTTAACCCAGAACTGTTCAGACGTGCACTCTCTTCCAGATGACCAGACTACTAAATTAAGGAGTTAGGGTCCAGCGTGCTATCCGAGATGTGGCTTTGTGGTTAGAGCGTCCATAAGGATGGTACCAAATGCGTCCTTGCTTGCCACTCAACACCAAAGGTTTGATTGGGGACATGACCCCATGATATACGAACAAATGTCCCAATGGTGTACTTGAATTAGTTCCGAAGGCTACTTATCTTTTGTATTTTTTTTTATGCTCTCCCAGACGCTTCAGTAAGAACTTGACATTGTCGTTGCCGTTGTCATACTTCTCCAAAGTCTTCAGCACCTTGCCCTTGATCATGGCCTGGGCATACTCCTGGCACGTCTCCTGCTCTGTAGACTTATCCAGGACGTTTCGGAAGGCGGACACAATGATGCGTTTTACTTTGTCATTGTTGGTCTCCTTTAGGATGTTGGCCAATCCTGGCACGATGTCGTAACTTTTCATCTGCTCACACATTTGGGAGTTGAAGGCCAGGAGCCAAATGCAGAAGATCATCTGGTACTGAAGCTGGGTGCCGCACTTGGTGCTCAGAACAGCCTTGATGCATTGGATGCCTTCAGCCTCGAGCCAGGCAGCACGATACTCATTAACCTTGAGCATCAGGTGGAGGCACCCGGCTGCACACTGGACGTAAAGAGAGCATTCACCCGTTTCTGGATCTGGAACTATGTTCTCTGGTGCAAGTTGATTCTTCATCCAACAAAAGTAGTCGTCGAGGTTGCCTCCCTGCATCGTGTCACGTCCCCAGGCTGACAGTTTGGCGATAATCCTTGCGGCCATGTGGACAATGAATGGGTCCTTGTGGTTCAGCATGGGAAGGAAGTAGGACCATGCGATGTTCCCCGTCTCTTTGGCATAGTCAATCCAGATGTTGGCCCTATCTTGGTAATTATCATCCAGAGCATCGTCGATCATAGTCAGGATGTACTGGACCGTTTTCTCATCTGAGATGTTTGTAACCAGGTTCAGAAAGGTCTCCACACTCTTTTGTCCTTCGTTGTTCAGAATTTCCTGTTGCACCTCGGGCTGAGCTCGAGCCTCATCGAACCTCGTGATGAACTCAACGTCCTCCGCGGACAGTTCACCCTTGTAGGACTGCCAGTAGATATCAGCGTTTCGAACCTCGCTTACTTCTGCAGCGATGCTGTTTGAGGAAGCCGCGGCGGCGACAGCATCACGAACGTCCATCTTTGAATATGTCAACTGACACAAGGTGTCCCGATAGAAATGTCACGCCACCCACTTCCCTGAGTGACCGGTTGAAAATTGTTCAAGGTTGGGAGGTTCTTTATGTGCCCATGCGGAACTTTATCTTGGACATAGACACACCTTCATAAAAACACTTACAACTAGAAAAGTGATGCCCAGTGGAGTGTATATCTCTGCCAGAGAATCTGGTGTCATCAGTACAGTGCCATATTGACGTCCAAATATGGAGTTCAACAGGCTGTATATTTGGCTCTATATTACGTCCACATATGACGTAAATTGTCCATGCATTGTCAATGATAATTTAATGTTTGTGTAAGACGAAGATATATAGTATAGCTGTTTGTAAGACGGAACTAGCCGATTTGCTCGTCCACATATGACGTAAATTCTCCATTCATTGTCAATGGGAATTTAATGTTTGTGTAAGACGAATATATATAGTATAGCTGAATATAGGAGGGGCTAGCGCCCCCCGAAAACACGAATAAATAATACGGCATGACATCACAGGTCCTCTCATATTTGGGGTGACTGGCTCCCTGACTACATTGACTGCGGTTGGTTTAAAACATTTGCATGAGGGACCCATCCTCCTATATTACTAAATGTGGCTTTCTGGACAGAATCCTATAACCCAAATTGGGTTATATGTCCCTCTTGGTTTGTGATGGTTTGTGCTTACACAAACCCTCAAAGCTGGACATACATTATAGGAGGGGCTAGCGCCCCTCAAAACTAAAAGTATTCAATTGGGGTTTCTATCCATTCATTAATTAATATTCATTGAGTGTATAGATGTACAGTAGCCTACACTAGTCAGCTGAACACAGGGAGCTACAGAGTTGTTTGTGGATGTAATCACTAGCAGGTGTGATGTTATCCATTCTATCCTTAACAGATTTACCAATACCAACATTTCAGTATAATAGGCCTAGAAAGATTCCACTAGCCTGGTTTCCACTTTCCAGCCTGGAAACATCAATGTGTTTGGTCACCTTTCTACTCAAGTGACAAAACAAATTCACGGAACATAGCAAAGCAGACTGGAAACCAGTCTAAGCTTCAACGCATTAAGGTGATACCGGAGGCTTGACATGATAAGCAAATTCTGTATTGCATAATTTGCACACAAGCGTGCTTTTATCCACGCTTCCATCGGATACCGTTTTAAATCTAAATGTCCCTTCCACGGCGACAAGCAAAGCCACCTCAGTGTCTACTGCTCTGGGGTTTGTTGCTGTCCAGCTGTCGTCACTCAATGCACGTTAAGGTACAGATAACATACAGACCGCTACATTATCCATCATAGTATCTGCTGAGCTGAGCTTTTACGACAGCTGCCGTTAAATGTAGGCTGCTACCACCATAGTATATGACAGTGGCGCCGGGGACCCTGACACAGTGGGTGATGCATCAAACGTTTGACGTGACAAATCCCCCCACCCCCTCCTCCTGAACCATCACCCTAATATGTATAGTTCAAGGTTACAAGACATTTATAATCATCATTCATATGTACTATACGTTATCAACGCAAAATAAAGTCATTTGATAGTCCCATTTTATTTGTTATCTCTATACATTATCTTATAGTCTCATTATAATTGTATCATAAACTTCTAAAGCAAATATATAGATCTGCGTGTGGGTGTGTGGTGTGGGTGTGCGTGCGTGTGTGTATGTATGTATGCGTGCATGCGTGCGTTATTTCGCGTTATTCTTGGCTTGTCGGTCCAAGAACTTCTGTCTCCGGTCCATTGGAATTTCATCGAGACTAATACCGTGGGTAGCTTTCCTTTAAGACAGACAGACAGACAGACAGACATACAGACAGGTTAGAAATGGTTAGAAATGGTGTGTAAAGAAAGGTCATTCCTGGGGGACGGGATTTTCCGGCCCGGGCCCCACACTGTAACTCTGTCATTTTTTGACGGTTTCAGACGCGAGGGGCGGCTCAACGGAATTTGGCCGCCAGGGGGGCGCGTATCCGAATCAATCAACTTACGACCGAAAGGAATGCACGGTAAGACTACTACTACGAATACAGTGATTAGTATTATCGTAGTATCGTGTAGCCAGACTATTCCACAATCTCCGAATACTATATAGATGTATGATGGAAGCATTTGGAAATTGCGAGAGGCAACAGTCTGGTAACGCAAGACTAGTATTATTGCCATCATCTGGGTGGCTGAGTCATGCAACATTCCCGACTTTAAGCTGTGAATGTGTTAAACAACACAGTCATGCAAAAAAGCACTGACAGCTATGAGGTGATGGAAGCTTGCCAATAATAATAATAATAATACTGTACATATGATAATATTTTAAGACTTTTGTTACATGTGCCCTGCATAATTATAAATCTTCATATGCCCCATGTCCTGTATTTTGTATTTTGTGCCTCAGGTCACGCTGTCCCACTGCAGCGTTTAGATAAAGAATTGTTTTCTCCCATGTAGCCTATCTGTGAAAACATGTTTTCACAGATACATGTACTACTTCCCATGTCAAAGATTGTAGGATTACATATGGTATATAATATGTGCACAGACATTTTGTCCGTGGGAGTACTTTTCCGATGCTTGTATTTGGACGTCTTTTCTGCTCCCACGAAAATATTATGGTCATTATAATCCTTTGAAATCATACGCTGGTGCTGGTCAACTCCTCTTACAACGGTCTCTACACAACTAGATTTATGTTCTCCTAATTCAAACGTTACCTTAAAGGTGATATAGGCAAGTTTCCAGTGTTTGTACACAGAATTGATCGAGTGTTTCCAAACAAATTAAAATCTAGCTCCACCCCCCTCCCCCCGTCATTCTATTGGCTGAGCCAGGTCACTTCAGGCTATGGGGTTGTTGTTGCTGCTGGGAGGGACGCTATGGATATTGCGCTCGTATGGCTAAATATGACATTAAAAAATTATGAATTTCTATCGATATCATAGTTACAACAATGACATTGAGTTGACATGTTTTTTTAAGGGTAACTGTAGCGTAATCCCAATATCACAAGACTGACACGACGAGTCCCGCAAATGAGGAAGTAGGAAGTAGTGGAGCACACTCACTGGCTCTCAATTCAATTATCTTTCATTTGTAAGCGTGCATATAAAACATATTGCCCCTCAAATGCCCCAGCCACTACAGCATCGTTCATGTGAACTACTTTGTCCACGGTTATTCATCGCTATGATGATCAGCGACGGCTTGTCACCGTTGGCGAGCACGGGTTGAATGCAAGCTTCAAGCCGGCCGGACCACCAAACCATGCGCTATACATAGCGATTCTCATAATTTCAACAGGCTTACATATTACATCATAAACATACTATTTCACATGAACAATGGTGAAACTAAGATATGGGGATAATATTATACTTGCAAATTGCAAGTATAATATTATCCCCATATCTTAGTTTCACCAATGCGATTTCATTGCAAGTTGCAATGAAATCGCATTGCGTTTTCATTATAATACTGCTGGGTCGAACACACAGTCACAGCCTCGCGCTGCAATTGGCTAAGACTCCGCGTCACCCCCCACACAGACCCTCCTCCCAACACGACGCTTCCGTCCCGCGACATAAACAACAGTGGATATAAACAGATACAAACACATAGAGGGAGACAAAGGGAGAGTGTATGTCTACAGGGCAGCAGCTCAGCATCAAAATATAGGGGAAGATAGAGGGAATAAGGCCACAAATATAGATACAGTGGGGTTCCTTTCCTTTCCGCCGGCCCAGTACCCATAGTTACCTCTAGGTATTTAAAAGTACCTGGGTACCTATGGAAGTCACACCTCTGATGGGTGTGGTTTAGTCTTAAGGGGCGTTTTCTTTTCACCCACTGTGTAATATAATAAACAGACAGTAGGTGGCAGTAGGGCAGTAGGACAGAGGCCAGTGCAGTATACAGCTTGCAAATGTAATGAAAATTTGAAGGGATGTGCCAGGGACCCCCCATTTTGGGGGATGTGCCGGGGACCCCCATTTGGGGGGGTGTGCCGGGGACCCCCGTTTGGGGGGATGTGCCGGGGACCCCCCGTTTGGGGAGATGTGCCGGGGACACCCGTTTGGGGAGATGTGCCGGGGACCCCCATTTGGGGAGATGTGCCGGGGACCCCCATTTGGGGGGATGTGCCGGGGACCCCCGTTTGGGGGGATGTGCCAGGGACCCCCGTTTGGGGGGATGTGCCGGGGACCCCCCGTTTGGGGAGGTGTGCCGGGGACCCCCATTTGAGAGGATATGCCAGGGACCCCATAAGAGAAGGTTTTTACAGCTATAGCAGTGACTCTCAACCCGTTTAATTTCAAGGACCCCCAGTTTGACATGCATTAGTCTATGCCATAGACCAGGGGTAACCAAATAAATCCCGCCGTCATTCATACTGTATTTATTCTCCGACCCGACATTAAAATACGGAACAACGTGCGTTCATTACGGGGTTTGTGACAGGCTGCAGACACTTGAGTTGGGACTACTAGCCGATAGCGCCGAAGTTGTGTTGCTTAAAGGAATGCATAGTTGCGTTCTCCTCAACTGCTGCGCAGCAACAACAAAAATGTAAAAATGAGAAAAATATACTGAATATACCAGTCTGCAATGCAAACTAATAGGCGAGTGCACTCCAGGGCATATGCAAAGGGAAAGAATGACTTCTGTCCGTGACAATAATCAATGCTACAGTTTGAATTCTGTACACATGCACACAGAGCAAAAAATATGATAAATATGAAATATGAAAACTTGTTGAAGTACAACGCATGAGTAAAGTAGCTGCTTTTGTATCAAACCCTTTCCTCTTTACTGAGCCTACTGTCATTGAACTGCTGTCCGATAAAATGCAGGATGAGTTTGCATTAACTTCAGATATTTAAATGGAGATTATTGGATTAGTAAGTGACTGTCACCTGCAGGTCAGAGCCAATGTGAATATTCATTGAAATGAGAAACAAAATATTTCTAATACTAATTATTTCTAATTTGTTAATATTATTTGACATTGATAATATAACTTACTATAAGTATTTATTCTAATTTAAGCTTTAGTCTTTGTGTGGATGTGTGCACATGCATTGAGCCTGTCAGAAATAGCAAAAAAACAAGTGTTTTTTCTAACACGTTTTAGTGGTAGATCTTGGCTTACAATTGGGAATAAAATGGACTCTTGGGCTTGAAAAGGTTGGTTACCACTGCCATAGACTAATGCATGCACTTCTGGATGCATCTAAGCATTAACATTTCAATGGCCGAGGGTCGTTAGAGTCTATTGTTCCGTGTTGTAGTTATCGCACGTCTAATGGTTAGACGTGTGACAACAATGACGCAACAATAAGAAGCCTGCAGCCCAGTAGCTATAATATTGCTTAAGGGGGAGAGTTAGTGTGCCGCCTGATTTGACAGAAAGTAACACTATAACTTAATTTCGGTCAAATTACGCGGAGCACTTGGACACATCAAGCGGAGCACCAAAGCTCCGCGACACACAGGTTGGGAAACACTGGTCTATGGAGTATGGAGGGGGGGTCCTTGGCGTGTCTCTTCGGGTGGGGGTCCCTGGCGTGTCTCTTCGGGTGGGGGGGTCCCTGGCGTGTCTCTTCGGGTGGGGGTCCCTGGCATATCTCTTTAATCTGAATATTATCTTGATGATTATTGATGAAATGTGCCTTGTGCCCTCAAAAAGTTGACCACACTAAAGGCCAAATGGGACTCAACATTTTTTTGGGACTCATTTGAATGACCACCTGTGCATCCCGGGACCCATTACATTGAAAACCTATTTACATCACTGATACAGCGTGACACAAAAGCACCAAAAGTAGAAGATCCACAAGCTCGAGATGTGTGAGTGAAGTGACATGATTTGAGCTTGTAGATACTTTAGCCCTTTTTTAATTTGAATCCTTAACAGTTTTGGACATATGGGATTTCCACCCGACAGAGACGATAAGCAGAGCTTGCGGATCTGCTATTTCTGTTGCTTTTGTGTGATGCTATAGTATGGTAGATACATTTGCAAGACATAAAATATAAAAAAACGACAAGCGTTTTCTGCTGACAGCTACATTATAATAGTGTGGTGTGTGTGTGTGTGTGTGTGTGTGTGTGTGTGTGTGTGTGTGTTTCTCATGGTATTTAAATGTCTAAATACAGTCTAAATGGTATTTCTTAAATTTTTGTTACCTTGTACTGTTAAGTAACTTGAAAAATAACCATAAAAAAACGCGCACGAAAATATCGTGATAATATTGTGTATCGTGATAAGCTTGAAAAAATATTGTGATAAAACTTTTGTCCATATCGCCCACCCCTACCTTGAGCAAGGCATTGAACCCCTACCATGAAATGTTCTATGAGCAGGGCCTGGCTGTAAACAAGTTATTGAGCTTAGTCCAGTTAACCTGGGTAAACATGGTAACTTTGCTTTGCTCCTACACAGGTAAACGGCAGGGGGTGGGAGAAGCACTTGGTCTTTGAAATCAAATTAGGCCTGCACTCCCCCTCCCCCCCACCCCCTACACACACACTTGCTTGGCTCAGTCTTTGAACAATCCATTGAACTTTAGGCCTGCCTAGGCTGCTTAAACTATCTAGTCTTAGCCAACTAAAAATGTACACTGGCATACAATAAACTAAAACATAATTACTCAGACTCTTCAACAAAGATGGCAAAAACAAACATTATTTGTTCTGTACTTATACAATTGTATAGCCTACTGAAAAGGCTGAAAAGGCCTAGGTGGGCTGCAGGGGGTGGGTAGCCACTAGCCAGCCACAGTCTCTCCAATACAGTGTGGGATCTTCACACCTCTCAGACCGGGGATATAGGGGGGAGGGGGGTTGAGAGTAGGGCTGCACGATTTTGCAAAAAAAAATAACCTCGATTATTTTCTCTGAAACCTCGATTTTGGTTTTGATTTCGATTATTTTTCAGTAAAATAAATACATTGTCTCAAAATATGTTTAAAAAAAAAATGCAAACAAATGTGAATTTTCCTATTGGAATAAAGTCCAAATCCCTGGTTACAAGACAAATATGCCTTAAAACATTACACTTGCCCTCTATGAATAAAAATTAATAAAAACATAAATATTTTATTTCTTTCATAAATAGATAATCTTTCAATCAATAGGGACTGCTCCCATCGCAGGTTGATATACAGTGGGATCTATTTTTCTTTAGAAACAAGGCCAACTAATTATAATTATATACATGGCAACACTGCTGGTTGACTAATGGGGGAATGAAGGGAAAACAGCGCCCCCTAAAGTCACAAAACTAAAGCTTTGAAGCCCATTTTCTCTGCTTGGTCTATTTTTCTACTACTCCTGCAAGACCTTTTTCTAAAAGCCATATCTCCAAAACTGGTGGGTCAAACTGAACAACTTATGTCAATTTGAAGATGACATGATAAAAATGAAAGAGAGATATGCCAGGGACCCCCCCATTTGAAGAGATATGCCAGGGACCCCCATTTGGGGGGATGTGCCGGGGACCCCCATTTGGGGGGGATGTGCCAGGGACCCCCATTTGGGGGGGGTGTGCCAGAGACCCCCATTTGAAGAGATATGCCAGGGACCCCCATTTGAAAAGATATGCCAGGGACCCCCATTTGAAAAGATATGCCAGGGACCCCCATAAGAGAAGGTTTTTACAGCTATAGCAGTGACTCTCAACCCGTTTAATTTCAAGGACCCCCAGTTTGACATGCATTAGTCTATGGAGTATGGAGTATGGACCCCCATTTAATGGCATTTATATCTCTGGGACCCCCAATATTTATATTGTAACATCAATGATAATTTAACTTTAGAGTGTAGAAATGGAACCAAATGGACCCTAACCGCTTACTCAAATAAATATTACTTGTAACAGTATGTATTTCAATGTATTTCAATATTACAGTATTGATACTTTAGTTTACAGTACAAAATGTACTGCATATTGCTAGAAGCTATTAAGACTGCTCATCATGGGCCGACGCCACCTGGTGGTTGAATAGCCACTCCACATATTAAAATAAACCTGTGGGTGTGGCTGAGAATCTGGGGGTGTGTCTGTGGGTGTGTCTAACATAAATACCCATAGGTACCCATCAATGTCATTTTGAGATTGAGGCGGGGACGAATAGGACTGTACCGTAGATAAATATGTTGATTTTTGGCTGAAAACTTGCCTATATCACCTTTAATGATTCATGGCTTTGTACGCCGGAAGGGTTTTAGAGTATCCTACTTTAATTACTTCCATTCTAAAGCAGTGATGACGCTGACATTATTGTGTTGGGTTATTAATATTCATAATGAGTTAATATGTATCCAAAATATACATAACAACATACCCTCCAAGGACATCAGGAGGAATAGGAAGTTGTTTGTCGAATCCATCTCTACCAACCAGGAAGTAAGTGTTTTCTGTTGGGGAAATAACCTGCACGCGCACGCGCACACGCACACGGGAGTACAGGAATAAGTACAGGAATAACTTGTACAATGAACAAAAGCACTGCCAGTGCAGTCAGACAATAAGAGAACAGACAGTTACAAACGAAGTGCATAGACGGCAAAACATTGTTACATACAGCATAGTTCCATATGCTGGCCATGCCGTTTAGACTTCAGAGACTGCCAATGACTACATTAATAGTCTGGGGGCTAAATGGAGACACCCTCTGTGTGCATGTGCACGTGGGTGGGTGCCAGGGGGGCAGTCAGACGGATATTTTGTGAAGCCACTAAGGAAATGAAAGTTCATATAATGGCCTGTTGTGGCGCTGTCACTGGACCCAGAAAAACCCATAGCCCCATAGAAGTCCATGTATTTTGGCCCAACTTCACCTAGACTGTATTACCTTAATAAACATGGTCATGAATACTTTTTGCTTCCAGTCACTAGTTTAAAGTCTCATTTCTAATGTCATAATATTCTTTTTGGAAAATTATGGTCCCATTTATAAAAAAAATTACCATAAAGTCGCGCATGTTCTGAGGGGCGTGGCTACCGTTACAGTCTATGAACGGGATCCCCCACCCACTCGAGTCAAAATAAAAACCAACGAAGAAGAAGGGGGAAGTCCCGCCTCGTTGTCTGGGCCAGCCAATGGGCCAGCTGGCCTGAACTGGGCCAAAACGGATCTAGAAAGATGGCGACTTCCATTGCAAGGACTGACAGGCTTCATTTTACGTTCACGTTAGACCCGCGGAATGCTTTGTCCATATTTTTTACAGTCTATGGTGGGTGCGTGCATGCGTGCGTGTTACCTGTGTCTTTCTGGTGTCGATCTTGAAGCCCATTTTCAGGCTTTGCAGGATCTTAGCGGTACATAGACTGATATGGATCCTATAGGCTGAAAGGACACACATTATCATATAGGCTGAAAGAACACATTATGATCCTATAGTCTGAAAGGACACATAGTATATAATGTTCACATTGCCAATAAATTGAGGAATTGTTTTAGTCATCATAGCTTAGTTTTTGTTTGTTTTTTGTCAGCCAACCAACATTTTCATCATAGTCTATGAAATTAACATTGAACAACAATTATTATACTTCTAGTTGTGTGTGTGTGTGTGTGTGCGTGTGCGTGTGCGTGTGCGTGTGCGTGTGCGTGTGTGTGTGTGTGTGTGTGCGCGTGTGTGTTACATACGTAGTCCTGAAGACTCCATAAGAGAGGCTATCATCACTGTGTCTCCAAACAGACAATACCTGTAATATTACATGATACATTACACACACACACACACACACACACACACACACACACACACACATATATGTGTGTACATACACAATACCTGTAGTAGTACATTATATTATATAATGTACCAGTATACATTATTATTATTATACCTCGGCATCTTCAGTCCTACAACTCCTGCTACGACTGGACCTGTAACGCACATGCACGTGCACACACACACACACACACACACACACACACACACACACACACACACACACACAGTGTAGTTAGTTAAGTACGGTAACGTGTAGTTAATTAGGGTCGCACGCACTCCCACACATAAGCACACACGCACGCACGCACACACACACACGCACACGCACACGCACACGCACACACGCACACACACACAAATTATTAACAAAGTTATCCTTACCAGAGTGCAGTCCGATGCGTATTTTGACTTTAATTTCAGGCATGTGTTTGATCTTAAAGTTTCCGATAGCGTGAAGGATGTCTAGAGACATGTTGGCCATTTCTCCTGCGTGACGATTCCCATTCCTGTTGGGAACGCCTGACGCGCACATGTAGGCGTCTCCAATAGTCTCCACCTATTAATAATAAAAATACATTAAGCCTAATACTTAAATGCCAGTAAGACCCCCTGAGGGCGAGATTGTTGTATCCACGCATCCACCTGGGTGACGGCAGACTGCTGGCGCTTTGGCATGGGGGGGTCGCTTTGGCGCTATATGGAGCTGACCTGTTCTGACATTCCATATGTTGATCTGATCAACATAATGGAATGTCAGAACAGGTCAGCTCCATATATGGAGATCTAAGGGTGGCATTGGGGGCAGTGTCTTGAGTGTACAGGGTTTGATGGGGGCCCAGGTAGGGCCGGGCCTTAATTTTCGGGCCTGTGGAGAACTCTAATTATTATTATTGCAGCCGGGCCCGGTTGCACTAATAACTTTGCGGCAGGCCCCAAAGGCCGGGAAGGATGCTGATCCGGGAAGGATGAACATATGGAATGTCAGAACAGGTCTTAGATCTCCATATATGGAGATCTAAGGGTTTGAGGTCAGATGTCAGACGGGAAATGCACGTTTTCATACGGTAAATGTGACCTGCAGTCGCAATAAAATACATTCATTTAATATTATAAACCTGACGCACACATGCGTAGGCATCGCCTATATAGTGTCCACCTGTTAATATAAATATAAAATGTATATGTAATTAATTAAACTGGTGAAGACATTCCCAGACCCCTGGTGACCGCTGGTGGTGAAGACATTCCTAACAATATCATAGGGTTCAAAGGTCACCTTGTACACGTCGTGGGAAGCAATGATGGCGTCAAACGTGGTGTACATGTCATTCAGAAGGTCAACCACCTGTCAATCAAACACAAATTACAGAAGGTCAACCACCTGCCAACCAAACACATAATTTAATTAAATTAGAATATGGAAGAATTTAATTTATTCATGAATTATTAAAATATGGGTGCATTAATAACTAGAAATGCGAGCTGCTAACTTGCGAATTGTGCGCAAGCAGAGCGTGCCATGAAGTGTGCTCACCACTACTGGTACGACTGCTGCTCTGAGTCCTAGAGCTCTCTGCTGCTGTCTGGGTACGACTGCTGCTCTGAGTCCCTACAGAGCTCTCTATCTGGGTACGACTGCTGCTCTGAGTCCCTACAGAGCTCTCTGTCTGGGTACGACTGCTGCTCTGAGTCGTAGAGCTCTCTGCTGCTGTCTGGGTACGACTGCTGCTCTGAGTCCCTACAGAGCTCTCTATCTGGGTACGACTGCTGCTCTGAGTCCCTACAAAGCAGCTTTTTGCTTCTACGGGCCGTCGGCATGGAACAAGCTCCCACTGTACCTTCGTCAGGCAGCCTCTGTAGACATTTTTAAAGCTCAGCTCAAGACCCACTTCTACAACATTGCTTTTAATTGATCTTTTTTTTTTTTTTTTTTTGTTATTCATGTCCTCACTGTATTGCATTACTGCTTGTTTTTAATGTTGTTGCCTTGCTTTTCTTTTATCCTCCATTTCTCTGTAAAGCACTTTGAGCTGCATTTCATGTCATGAAAGGTGCTATACAAATAAAGTTTTATTATTATTATTATTATTATTACAGAGCTCTCTGTCTGGGTACGACTGCTGCTCTGAGTCGTAGAGCTCTCTGCTGCTGTCTGGGTACGACTGCTACACTGAGTCCTAGAGCTCTCTGCTGCTGTCTGGGTACGACTGCTGCTTTGAGTCCTAGAGCTCTCTACTGTCTGTCTGGGTACGACTGCTGCTCTGAGTCCTAGAGCTCTCTGCTGCTGTCTGGGTACGACTGCTGCTTTGAGTCCTAGAGCTCTCTGCTGTCTGGGTACGACTGCTGCTTTGAGTCCTAGAGCTCTCTACTGTCTGTCTGGGTACGACTGCTGCTTTGAGTCCCAGAGCTCTCTGCTATTCTAAATCCTTTAGACCCTTGGTTATGTCACCAAGAATGGTCGTCCCTTATTGGCTGTTGGAGTACCCCGACATACCCCCTATTGACCTTATACCAATTTTGAAACGTACTTTAGTCACAACATCGAGGATAGTGGTCCCTCATTGGCCGGTGGAATATACCGACAGGCGACATACATACCCAGCCGATCTTGGTCCCTTTAGTTTAGTGGATGAGACAATCTTAAAACGTGAAAAACTCTAGATCTAAATCAATCCGTCCAATTCTAACCAAAGATTATGTTTTTGACGGCCCATCGCGGTCCCGTCGCTAGTCGCGTTAGAACTAATCATGCCTCCTGTTGTTGTCGATCGCCTCGGGGGTGTTTTGGCTACATCTATCTACTTCTGCTACATCCAAGATGGCGCCTGGTGCACCTTGAAATGTGGCTGGGTGCTCTGATTTCCTCCTAAATACCCCCGGGCGTTCGGGGTGTTTTAATCTAACCTCTATAATAATAAAAGGTATAAATGTTACCTCTATGGGTTCACTCAGAGAAGAGATCGTTGTGAATCCGACGATGTCGCTGAAATAAAGCGTTGATTCTGAAAAATGTTCGGGATCCACTTGTTTACCTTTCTTCAAGGCCTGAGCCACTGACCTGAAAGGGTTAATTGTATTAGTATTATTTTTAACATTGATTATACTTCATTAGTCATAAAGCATCACAGAGGTATACAGTCAGACATTAGCATTAGGTCAGAGGTGCTTTATTATGGGATCAAACCCATGCACTTGTGGTCCAAAGGCTCGAGCTACCCAGACACAAATATATCAATCAATATTATAATAGATTATTGAAGAGGAGGAAATCCACATAATATTCAGGTTCCACACGGACCCGAAATAGTTAATAATTAACACTTATTGTGACCAGGACGTCCCCACACGTCTTTATAAGTACATCCACAGGAGGCCCAGGACATGTGGACACGTCTTTAGGTCCTTTATAATGGTGTAAAACGCAACCGCTAAAATACACTTTTTGACAGCGGCCGTTGCTCAGTGCTCTCAGACATGAGATCATCATCATCATCGGTTTAAAGTCTGCTTTCCAGGCACCGCTGGGTTGGACTTGACTCTCGATATGGCTTTCTTCCACCAGGAACGGTCCATATGGCCACCACGCCATTGATGCCGAGCGCTTTCATGTCAGCCAACACGGTCGTCTGCCAGGTCTTCTTAGGCCGGCCACTGGGTCTTGTCCCCTTCAAGTTAATCGACATTACTCTCTTCACCAAATCGTTCTCTTCCTTCCTTACTTAAATCACAGTCTGCCTCTCCTCACCACATCCACTATGGCCTCCACTCCCATCCTCTGTCTCAGCTCTGCACTGGTCTTGCACGCGCTGCCATTCACTTCCTTGTTTACGGCAAGGACTGTCTAAAGAGGACGGGAAGCGAAGACC
>NC_137881.1:21854271-21899271 GCF_963924005.1 Protomyctophum bolini | reverse complement strand
ATGGAAACAGCACTTAATTAACATATGAATCCATCCTAATTAACAGCTTCATAAACCGGTTCGTTTAACTAATTGACAAACTTGTAGACTTCACGAGTTCAGACCTTCCTGCTCATTTGTGTGTCGATGAAGATGATATCATCCAGGTTGAAGACCAGTTTACTGTTGGGAGCAGCTCTGCGTCGCCCCCTGTGGAGCCGGAGGGGAAAATATGCATTAACTGTGGGGGTGTGTGTGTGTGTGTGTGTGTGTGTGTGTGTGTGTGTGCGTGCGTGCGTGCGTGCTCACCAGAACCAGTAGACGGCTCCTCCAATCAGAGCACAGAGGAACAGGAACATGAACAACATGGAGGAGGTATCCATTCCTAGAAGAGAAGAGAAGAGAAGAGAAGAGAAGAGAAGAGAAGAGAAGAGAAGAGACATAATAACTTGCATCGTTCCAAGTAGGTCAGTGCATAATGGGCACTGCTCTAGAGGCTCTGGACAGGGCCCAAATTAGCCAATTGATCCCAGCTGATCGCCCCTATAGATCTCCATATTTCTTACAGTGTTGTTTTTGGCAGCACATTTTGATTTTCGTTTTAGTCATAGTCTCTTGAATAGTTTTCATTTAGTTTGAGTTACATTTTAGTGGAATCTTTTAGTGTTAGTCTAGTTATAAATATTAGTCGACTAAATCTACAGGTGATTTAGTCGACTAAAATGTCGGGCCTTGATGCCGTCGTATTGACCGATTTTACACTTGCTGAAAATAGCTGATCTACAAGCTCACAAGCCTTGTGAGCTTGTAGATCGGCTATTTTCAGCATGCAACCAAGTGTAAAATGACTTGTACTTATACTATAGTCTAGTTTTTATTTGTTGACGAAATTGTATATTTAGTCTTAGTTTTAGTCATCATAGCATAGTTTCCATTTAATTTTCATCAGTGGAAAAAGGCAAGTTGACGGACACTTTTCGTCTTAGTTTTAGTCGACGAAATCAACAGTGGTTTCTTACCTCCGGTACAGGCCTGGTTTGGGTTAAACCAACACTGGTTTCTTACCTCCGGTAAAGGCCTGGTTTGGGTTAAACCAACAGTGGTTTCTTACCTCCGGTACAGGCCTGGTTTGGGTTAAACCAACAGTGGTTTCTTACCTCCGGTACAGGCCTGGTTTGGGTTAAACCAACAGTGGTTTCTTACCTCCGGTACAGGCCTGGTTTGGGTTAAATCAACAGTGGTTTCTTACCTCCGGTACAGGCCTGGTTTGGGTTAAACCAACAGTGGTTTCTTACCTCCGGTACAGGCCTGGTTTGGGTTAAATCAACAGTGGTTTCTTACCTCCGGTACAGGCCTGGTTTGGGTTAAATCAACACTGGTTTCTTACCTCCGGTACAGGCCTGGTTTGGGTTAAACCAACAGTGGTTTCTTACCTCCGGTACAGGCCTGGTTTGGGTTAAACCAACAGTGGTTTCTTACCTCCGGTACAGGCCTGGTTTGGGTTAAACCAACAGTGGTTTCTTACCTCCGGTACAGGCCTGGTCTGGGTTAAACCAACAGAAGCTCTCCGAGGGGGGTTTCCCTCCTGGGAACGTAACGGATGGTCCCACAGACCTCAGTCCTCCATAAGAGTTCAATGGAGACAAAGTATGTGTTGGAGTCAGGCTGTCTCCTTCAGTGGATAACACTACATATCTGTCAAAATATATAGAATGTTAAATATAAAATATACATTATTATTATTAGTATTATTATCAGAGTCCAGTGGAGACGCATCAAACGTACATATAGTCATATAAATTACTGTTACATACTTGGCCAGTAAGCCCCGCCCATCCTGGCCTCCATAGAGCATCTATAGAAGAGAGAGTGAGCTTGTAGATCTGATATTTAGTATCTATACTATAGATGCTAAATATCATTTTCAGGTTGATTATTATATTTGTCGCAATTATATGAATGATTCATAATAACAATTATCATAATTATATGAATGATTCATTATTATAATTATACAGACCTGGTTGAAGCCGCGGAATTCAAATCCTCCGTCTGATTGGAGGATCTGGTTGCCTGTCACCCACTTCCCGCCTCCTGCCTGACGACGTTCTTCTACAGCCTTAGCAACGTAATATATCATGTTGAAAATCGTCCCGAACAATGGAGACACCTGAAATATATAAACACACACACACACACACACACACACACACACACACACACACACACACACACACACACACACACACACACACACTTAGCAACGTAATTTATCATGTTGAAAATCATCCCGAACACCAGAGACACCTGAAATATATAAATATATATACACACACACACACATATATTTAGCAACATAATATATCATGTTGAATATTGTCCCGAATATGTTTTTTCTTTCTTTTTTGGGGGGCTTTTGTGCCTTTACAGTGAAGACGGACAGGAAAGAGGGAGGGAGAGAGTAGGGGAGAGAAACGCAGCAAAGGTCGTCATGAACGGGACTCGAACACACGACGCGCCGTCAGGCTGGAGCCTATATGTGGCATGCGCCTGGACCACTGCGGGCGCCCCATATATACCAGTATGTATCATAGAGTATTAAAAGGATAGAGACTGAACCGGAGCGATAGCCCCCCCCCCCCCCCCCCCGCTATTCGTTTCAGTGGAAGTTGCTCAGAGGCGTTTTGAAGCACCTGGAAGAACCCAACTCTAGTGCAAACGCGCTCAACATTAAAGCCCAGCTGCACGGGATTTCCTCGTCATAACTCCACGGGTCCGCCTGCAGTCCCTCCTCTTACCACTAGGGCAGAGTCACTCACTGGGGCCTTGATATAAGGTCAGAGGTTACAGGTTAGGATGTAAGGCTAAAGGTCAAATGTCAAAGGTTACCTCAGTAGCGGCCACAGCAGAGCGGACCTCTCGGGTGAGCTGAGCTTGACGGAACGTTTCGTAGAAACTCTGGTCTGAATCCATGGTTATCGTAACCACGGCGCTGTACGCATGCTGGAGGTGGGTACTGTTGGTCAGCTGAGGGAACGTGTCCTGATTGGATGAGAAGAATCACACCCGTGTGAAGTGAGGGGCGCTCTTATCACCATGCATACATCATCATGACGTAAAATAGACACTATGCCAATTTGCTGAGACACTACAAATTCTCCATTCATTGTCAATGGGAATTTAATGTTTGTGTAGGACAAAAATAGACACCTAAGTCGATTTGCTCAGATAATATGACATAAAATTCTCCATTCATTGTCAATGGGAATTTAATGTTTGTGGGAATAGCTCCCCTCAAAAAGTGAGGGGCAGCTGTTATGTTTATTTAAAGTTCTGTAAACAAACATTCATATAATGAGCTAATGAATATGTGTAACAGGTTAGTTAATTAGTATGTTAATGAGTTAATGCTAATTACCTGGTATGATAAGGCAACAATAGGTTCGTTAATTAGCATGTTAATGAGCTAATTAATATGTTTGGTAAGATAAGGCATACAACAGGTTAATTAATTAGTAGGCTATGTTAATGAGCTAATGGATATGTTAATTACCTGGTAAGGTAAGGCATACAACAGGTTATTTAATTAGTAGGCTATGTTAATGAGCTAAAGAATATGTTAATTACCTGGTAAGGTAAGGCATACAACAGGGCGTCGTATGGAATAAACACGTAACCGTCTAACGTCATGCCCATGTCCAGAGCAGCCAATAGGAACTCTCTCTGTTCTTCTCCACCAACCAGGACGGAGCTCATACACATGATGACCACTAGGAGAAGAAAGATACATTATTTAATATTCATCACATTAATTAATGTTTAAACTAGGGGTGCACGATTATGAAATTATGACCGATATCCTATCTCCAAATATTTGCAGGGACATCTCTGCAGGGACATCTCCCGATATCCGATTCTGACCTATTCCGATATTATACAGAGGAACACAATGGAAACAAGCCTAGGCCTTCCCCTAGTGGGGATGTGGATTCTGTGGCATTTCTTCCTCAATCTAGTGGGGATGTGTGTGCAAAGTTTCACAGCAATTGTTTGATTTGAGGCATTTAGTACAAAACCGTCCATTCATGCAATCTTTGGAAGCCAATCTTAGACAATAAGGATGGAATATGTCACAGAGTGCCGCACTACGAGCTTGTAGGTCTGCTATTTTTGAATAATCTTGAAAATGTCGCGCAAATCTATAATCTAAAAATATATATTCTTTCACAGCAAAGGTGTTTTACTCAAATCTTTGCTTCTGAGAGGTTCCATTTTGGAGTTAGGTGGTTTATTCCTGACAGCAGAGATATGTATCCATCAAACGTCTGACCTTTGACACCCGCTTCTCTGATGGCGCTCAGTGCTTCTCGAGCCCACACCCCCTTCGTCGTCTTGGTAACCACCGGACCAACCGGTAAGCCCAGAGCTCTGAGGGCTGAGCCCAATTCATGTGCCGTGCCCACCCATAGGTCAGATGGTCCTGTGATGTCATCAAACACACACACACACACACACACACACACACACACACACACACACACACAGAGTTAATTAACACAATAACAATAGCTGGCATGACAAAGAGCAAAAACAACATGCCAAATATTGCTCTGTTTGGGCTGTTCTAGGCAGTTTGTCTGTTCTGCCCTCCTGCCCCCCCCCCCCTGTTCTGTCAAAACCATGTGACTCCCATTGAAAATGAATTGCGAGCTGTTCTGCCCAAGCCTCCAGTAAGGCTATCCGACATTGAAGCTGCCACTACCTACTGGTGAAATTGCAGCACTTTCATGGAGGTGGACGGACGTTCATGACGTCACGCGTGTAAGCCTAGGCTAATACTTCTGATCCCTCCAGCCATTGAGTTATAATTGTACTTCCGTCAGTCTTCCGGGTGCTTCAAAACGCCACTGAGCTAAACTCTATGAAGCAAATTATCATCCCATAATCACACAAATTAAAAAAGATATAGAGAGATGGTCTCTGTCACCCTTGGACTTAAGTTCTAGAATAGAAGCAGTCAAGATGAATGTTTTACCTAGGATTTTGTATTTCTTTCAGTCTCTACCAGTAGATGTGCCTGCCAAACAGTTTTGTGAATGGGACAAAATTATATCTAGATTTATCTGGAACGGTAAAAAAACGAGAATCAGATTCCAAACTTTACAACTCCCTAAAGAAAGAGGGGGACTATCCCTTCCAAATTTGAGGGATTACTATTATGCGTCACAATTAAGACCCTTAATATGTTGGTGTGATGATAAATGCGAGGCTAAATGGAAAGCTTTGGAAATTAAATCAATCAACATCCCTATTCAGTCTTTAATTGGGAACAAAGACCAGGCTAAGTCATACTATGACATTTTAGACCCATTCACAATATTTACTCTAAATACTTTGTTCAAAGTCGTGAAACAGTTCAAAATGGAGAGGACAATTAGGGTGTTGAGGTGGCCCGCTTATGATCCAGATTTTAAGCCTGGTGTGTACGATCAAACTTTCAGGCGATGGGCTCGGTATGGTTTTTCCTCTTACAGTACTGCCATGAAAGGCAATGTGTTATTGAATTTTGAACAATTGAAAAATATGTGTATGTGCATAGATAACAAGGACTTTTTTAGATACCTCCAAATACGAGAGTACTTCATGGGGGAGGTGAAAGCATCCGAGCCGGTGGCCTCAAACGATCTCATACAGGTTTTTATTCAGGCATATAAACATGAGTCCAAAAGAGTAGTGTCCAGTATATATAATGCCCTGGTTTCAGCTAGGTCTCACTCCACAGAGTACATTAAAACTAATTGGGAAAAAGAATTGGAGATTACCATCACATCAGAAGAATGGGCAAACATGTGCGAAACACAAATTACATCCACCAACTCAAGAATGTGGAGAGAATTCTGTTGGAAGAACTTAACGAGATTTTTTATTACTCCCAAAATTAAAGCAAGACAACTGAAAACAGAACAGCCTTGCTGGAGACAATGTGGCCACAAGGAAGCGGGCCACGCTCATATCTTCTGGTCTTGTCCTAAAATTCAGAAATACTGGCAGGATATTCACTCCACTTTGGAGACCATTCTGTGTTTTGAGATACCTATAATCAAGATCCTCTTAGCATCAAGTAAAAAAGCAATCACACGACGCTGGTACCAACAGGACCCACCAACGAAAGATCAATGGATGGACATTATTGAGGAACTGTATTCTATGGAAAAACTAACATTCACACTGAGACTACAAGAGGATAAATTCTATAAAAAATGGGAAAAGTGGAATCTCTTCTCTCAGCCTAGTGATATTGCAATAGAATTTCATTGAATGTTTATTGTAATATGAAAAATGCAGCCTTTTTTTCTTTTACTTTTTGTCTTTTTTCTTTTCCGTATTGTCTTGTTAGTTGTTTTTTTTGTTTGTGCCTGTTCTAACTTCAATAAAAATTAAGTGAAAAAAAAAAAAAAAAAAACGCCACTGAGCAACTTCTATTGAAATGAATAGCGGGGGGAAACACTCCGGTTCGGTCTTTTATTACTCTATGGTTCTGCCCCCCTCTCCCCCAGAACAGAGACGTGCTGTCTCTGTTTCTGTTTCGTGTGTGTGTGTGTGTGTGGAACAGGAGGTGTCATGTGTGTGTGTGTGTGTGTGTGTGTGTGGACGTACCAGCGACCACGGCCACATGCGCCCAGCCGAAGTGTCTGAGGACTGTAAACAAAACTTTGCTGGGAGGGGTGATAGGCGGCAGGCTGGGCCAATCAGCTTCCAGACAGCCAGGGGACGCCAGCCCGGCCTCCCAGTGCTCGGCGAATAGGGACGCAGCGTGGCAGAGGGCAGGGTTAAAGGGTCCGATGTAGGCGTGGCCATCTCCCTCCATGTCAGCCAGCTGAGTGACAGCTGCCAATCAAAAATATATAAAAAAATATATGTTTAAATGATAACACTTTAATTTCTTTAAAAAAATTCTCACGATTCTTTGTAACCCATTTCTTCACCCAGTGCCAATTATCTAATGTCCCGGCAGAGTAGTTTGGGATTGGCGGATTGTGTGGTCCTGGTCTTTCCCAAAAGGCTACTGGGACGTAAATCGGGACTTGATCACCCCGGCTGGGTCACCTGAGTGAGGGGTATGATGTTGCAAGACCCGAAACCCTGATGACCTTGGGATACATCACCGAGGACACGTCCCAGGTGATGACTTTGGGATACATCACAGAGGACACGTCCCAGGTGATGACCTTGGGATACATCACAGAGGACACGTCCCAGGTGATGACCGTGGGATACATCACTGAGGACACGTCCCAGGTGATGACCTTGGGATACATCACCGAGGACACGTCCCAGGTGATGACTTTGGGATACATCACTGAGGACACGTCCCAGGTGATGACCTTGGGATACATCACCGAGGACACGTCCCAGGTGATGACTTTGGGATACATCACTGAGGACACGTCCCAGGTGATGACCTTGGGATACATCACCGAGGACACGTCCCAGGTGATGACTTTGGGATACATCACCGAGGACACGTCCCAGGTGATGACTTTGGGATACATCACTGAGGACACATAGGGTGACAGCGTAGTTGTAGTTTAGACTGGTTAATTAGGTAGTTAATTAATATGCTAATGACCTTTAGACAGAACGCAGTCTTCCTCCAATAGGGTGACAGCGTAGTTGTAGTTTAGACTGGTTAATTAGGTAGTTAATTAATATGCTAATGACCTTTAGACAGAACGCAGTCTTCCTCCAATAGGGTGACAGCGTAGTTGTAGGTCAGACTGTCGTCCTGTCGTAACCGGGACAAAGCCATGTTCACCGCGGCCGAAGGAAGCGCTCTAGAGAACATTGGGTCACATCTCCACGGACCAATCAGGGCCAGGTTGAAGGTCGTTGCCCACACCGAGCCAATCAGAGACGACCACAGCCACACTCCTACTGACCAATGGGAGCACAGCATCGTGACGATTCCGTGCAAAACTGAAAGGAAATGGAAAGCATTTTTTATGAACGATCACAGAGCAATCATCCCTCTAGGCTATAGGATATACTGTAGCTATGTTATGTACTGCAAATATTCAACGCACGACACCATCATATGACGAATATCGAATAAGCTGAGCTATCAGCAGCACACAGCAACCATCCACCAGCACGTTCCACCAGCCAGTCATCACATACAGTACATCCCATAGCCTAGAGGGGCATACAGTACATCCCATAGCCTAGAGGGGCATACAGTACATCCCATAGCCTAGAGGGGCATACAGTACATCCCATAGCCTAGAGGGGCATACAGTACATCCTATAGCCTAGAGGGACTTACAGAACATCCTATTGCCTATAGAGTGACACAATGTCTGTGAGCTTTAATCCTAAAGCCTCTAATGCTGGTAATGCTAGCTGCAAAGCTGATAAGCTAATGCTAAAAATCACCAACCTCTTACTGAGAGCAAACACTATAGCAATGATTACAGTCACAATATAGAGCTATTTAACACCGTTACTGAACAAACACTCTCTAGCAATTACTGTCACAGTGAGCTATTTAACACTGTTACTGAACACACACACACACACACACACACACACGCACACGCACACTAGCAATGATTACTATCACAATATAAAGCTATTTAACACTGTTACTGAACAAACACTCTAGTCTATATAGCAATGATTACTGTCACAATACAGAGCTATTTAACACTTAACTATGAATGTGAATGTATATGAAACAGAACAACAGTTAAACATTGTTATACGTTTAATGTAGTGCATTATTATTGTAGATCTCTAGACCCATCTGTCACCAACATTTGTGGACAACAGCCAATCTACAAACCCACAACTCAACATTACACATCCATGTGGTACATCAGTCAAATACTATAATATAAAGATATCTCTCTCTCCCTCTCACACACACACACACACACACACACACCCCTACCGGTTCAGTGTGTCCATCAGTGTCTGCAGCTCTCTGTGAACACACACACACACACCTTCTCTATCACCATGTAGCGTTCCGATTGGTTACTGCTTTCGGACCCTCCCCCTGGCCACCAGCCACGCCCACATTCATAAATGTTGTGTACACAACCTTTAATAAACTATATTTATTCAGGGATGTGCACGAGAGCCAGTTCGAAACTAGTCATTGGTTAGACATGGGTTAAGGAGGTTAGGTTTAGGTGTGTGCTGCCCCGTGGGAGGTTAGGTTTAGGGTGAGGGTTTGAGATAGGTTGTAGATGTAGGACTAATGACTGGTCTAACCAATGACTAGTCTAAACCAAAAAGTGTCTAAACTAAGTACTGCACTGGTGGTATTAGGGCTTGTTTGTTTGTGTGAGCCTCAATAGAGCGGGGGGTAGAGTATGTGCTTGCCGGTTGTGGTGGGCCGGACTGGGCCAAATGTCAGGGCCAGATTTTTGACCCAGTCCAGCCCTGGGGGGGGGGGGGGGGGGGAGAGAGAGAGAGAGAGAGAGAGAGAGAGAGAGAGAGAGAGAGGAGGTGGTAAAGGGAGAGGTTACTAGCTGTTTTGACTTGAGAGCTACTTTCACAATGACTCACTCTAACCCTAACGCCAAACTAACATATAACTAACCCTAACCCTATAACCCAATGACCAGCTAAACAAGATATATGATCTATCATCTAATGCTCAACAAGATCTACACACCAAAAACCTCTCCCCTCTACAGCACACACACACACACACACACACACACACACACACACACACACACACACAAAGTTCATGACCTTGTGCTTGCTGGTTGCCATGACAACAGAGAGTAATCTATTCCAGGCTGCAGTAAATCCAGATTAGGATTAACACATTTAACCCTTTAGAAACACAAACAAACACACACACACACGAAATGACATTTGTGATGATTTGATTGGCTCAGCACGGAATGTGATGTAGAGTATGACGATGATGATGATGATGATAAGAGCGCCCCTCACTTCACACATTTTTTTTCCAATGTACTTCAGAGGGATATTTATCAACATGGGAGTGAAAACATATGCTGGCTTTATGCGAAAGTACTCTATGTTACCATCATGTATTTTAAGTATAGTTTGTTGATTACTTTTGACACGATGAAAATGTATTTTAGCGGTTTAATAAAATAATAAAAAAATCATTTTTTGAACTTAAGTTGTATGAAATACTTGCCATTAATATAGTGGTTGCAACTATACAAGACACCCATGAACCAAAGAAAATGTTTGGTGGGTGACACTGACCAGGCGGGGTCTGGGGGACGTATCAATCACACTGACCGAGGCGGGGTCTGGGGGACATGTATCAATCACACTCCCACCAGAATCCACTGACCAAGCGGGGGTCTGGGGGACTTGTATCAATCACACTGACCAAGCGGGGGTCTGGGGGACTTGTATCAATCACACTGACCAAGCGGGGGTCTGGGGGACTTGTATCAATCACACTGACCAAGCGGGGTCTGGAGGACTTGTATCAATCACACTGACCAAGCGGGGGTCTGGGGGACTTGTATCAATCACACTGACCAAGCGGGGGTCTGGGGGACTTGTATCAATCACACTGACCAAGCGGGGGTCTGGGGGACTTGTATCAATCACACTCCCACCAGAATCCTGGAAATTACATACTTTGCTAAGTACAGTAAGCCTACAGAAATTGATTTGACGACTGAAGCAATAAAAGAGCCATCTTAATAACCACAATTATTACTTTATAATTGCATTCAAATACAATTTAGATGGAAACATGAGTGTATGTGTACACAACTGTACACTGTATGTGGGACTGGTGTTAATCCAGACACAATATGCATAAAGCAAGAGTAAAAAAGTAACATTCCAGAAGCAGGAGAAAACAAGAGGCTGTTTGTAATAACAGGTCTAAGATTATCACCAGAAATGACCCCGCCCCTCCCCCCAACCAACACTTGCATTACCACTCGTATACATGTATGATGTTTTGCATTATTATTGTTTATCTTTAAATTCATCGATTACACAGGACCGTAATGGAAACAAGCCCCGGGCTTATTGGGTTGTCCCAAATTAAAAAAATTAAACAGACTGGCCTGTGGTGGTCCATTTGGATCAATGACGCTGATGCAGGGTGTAGTTACAGAGACTGTCCAGCAGGCGTCACCATTGTTCTACATACTGAAGAGTGAATGCAATAGTAGAACACAGGAAATCTGCTTGAAGGATCTTATTTGATAATATAGATACAATATAAGGTTCTTGCAGACAAAAAATATTAATGTTTTACATTTTGTAGAAACAAAAACAAAAGAAAACATATCCAATAGTAAAGTGCAGTATTAAATGGATGCTCTCATTTACATTTACTTTAACAGCAAAACCAACCTAATAATTATTCATAGTAAAATGTAAAAAAAAACTAAACCAAATATTCTGCTTGTTTTCACAGTGTTGTCAAATGAAATCAAATATATTATATTAAATCACTTACCGGTATTCACCACAAAACTAAACTTATTGATCACATAGTAAACATATTCATTGATTGACTGAATACTTCATTAACAGTTTGCTAGGACAGACAGGCACATTAGAAGTACAGTATAATAAGAGTGTGTGTGTGTGTGTGTGTGTGTGTGTGTGTGTGTGTGTGTGTGTGTGTGTGTGTGTGTCTGTGGTCAGTGTAGACGTCTAAGGATATAGTTCTCTCGCTCTAGTTCATCATTTCTTTCCTGAAGTTCTTTGATCTGTTCTCTGAGCATTTCCACCTCTTCTCTGACTGCAGTCTGGAGGTGACTTTTAACTAAGTCCTGCAAACAAGAAATATATTAATAATAATACTAACTAGAAATGCACTCTGTCGAGGTGCCAACTTGCGCCTTGCACACAAGTAGGCCTACTTGTGCGCAAGCAGAGCGTGCAAGTACTGCTACGTACTAACTAGTGTCTATTACAACTGCTGTTCTAAATCCTTTAGACCCGTTGTCAACAGCCAATAAGGGACCACCATTCTTACCCCGACATACATACATACATACATACATACATACATACATACCCAGTCAATCACCAAACGTACCTTAGTTACGTCATCAAGAACGGTGGTCCCCTATTGGCCGACGGACAACACCAACATGTGCAGCCAATTACAGTACTTACTTGCGCGCTCTGCTTGCGCAAGTAAAAATAATAAAATAAAAAATAAGCGAGTCATATTCAAATAAAATACACACAATTTACACTAACACTTACCATGGCCTGTTCGATCTTGTTGTCAATGGCAACCATGCTGCTACCGGCATCACTGTAACACACACACAAACAACGTTACGTGAGTTAGCGCCAACACATGCACTGTCAACGCGGTGTCCACAACATGGAATGAGCGGGTTCATTTGGCTACACTAGTCCCAAAGTTACATTACTGTGACAGTGCAATGACCTATGATTGCCGATGATCTATCTATCTATCTAATATAATACCATTCATTTTGTGCCCAAGTTCAACCCAACTTCCCAAGATCATCCGTTAACAATTCCCTCCCAATCAATGTGATCCATTATATTGCATTACCCACACTGTACATAATTTCCTGTTCATATATTAGAACGGGTAAGGCCCTAGTATACATAAATTCATGAATCCACTTGCTGACCGGCTGTCGATATTGAGCAATTTGTTTTATAGGGGATTATATGTGACCATACCATTAATATCAATTGATCAAAACAATTGACAGCATTTCATCATGCTTTAGGTAGCATGTGACATGTCAAACTAGGTGGTTTTCATGATTCTGAATCCATTCCAAGCATTTGTTTTGCACAAAAAACACTCCTTGGGCTAAAAATGGGACAGAGCCATCATCTCAAATGTGATGAGGTTAGCACATTTTGGCCCAAGGAGTGTTTGTGCAAAACTAATGCTTTGTATGGATTCAGAATCATGAAACCCCCCTAGTTTGACATGTCACGACACAAGCTACATAAGGCATAATGACATTTAGAAAACATTGCCTTATTGTATGGTCACATATAATCCCCTATAAAACAAAAAGCTCAATGCTGACAGCCGGTCAGCAAGTGGATTCATGAATGTATGTACAATATACTGTAGAGATTTTAATTTAAAAAAAAAAAGTTATATACCAAATTTCCCACTTTAAACAAAAGAAACCCGTTGGCTGCCGGACTATTTCACAAACTCATGTCCTCATGATACAAAACGCATGTCACTCATGTCACATTCACAAGTAGCTGCGGCATGCCCCGCCATATATGGCAGCAGAGACTACTATACACTACTATTGGTTTAACCCTGTAAGACCCTTTTCGGTAACATTTCTATATTAATTAATTACTTAATTATTATACTTTTTTTCTGTTCTTTTTTCACCTAAACGTCATCAGTGATGTTCATTGCAATGCCATTGCAATGCCATTGGTCATGATATTTGCATATAAATACCCCCCACAGAGGCTGAAATTCACACAAATTAAAAAATTCTGGACTCTTTTTTTGTGATCATTAGAATGTCTAGAACATGTTTTATTCATTATTGTGAAAGATATCCCCCAAATGTAAATTATTAATTTATTATATTATATCATTATTATAAATGTGCATAAAATCTTTTATTTTTTACATATTTTTTCCTAGTTCTAGTAGTACAAAGTAGTAGTAAGGTTAAGTAGAAATATATCCAGGTCTTACAGGGTTAAAAGTATTGAGTGATTTTATGATATCATGAACCATCCACAGCATCTCAAGGTCACCTGAGAAAGGTTTCCTTTCTGTTCTTACGATCACAACTGTTCGTTTGTATGTTCCACATTATCTGAACAAACTCCTAGAATCACAAACTAAAAATCCTAAACAAACTGCAGGTCTCTCTCTCTCTGGTTGCTATGAAGTCTAAAAATATACACAGAGAGAGAGAGAGAGAGAGAGAGAGAGGCTCATTTAACAGTGTCTGAATAGTTCCTCTATTCTCTCCACAACGCTAAATGAGCAAGAACAGAGCCGTGTGTGTGTGTGTGTGCGCGAGCGCATGCTTAGCTCACACCAGCCTGACACACACTCACACAGGCACTCTAAATACCACAACAATACAAGTAACGTAAGTGCGCACACGCACACACAGGTTCATAGAGTTGGTGTGTAAACAGCTTACCGATTAATTGAGTTAGGTTATTTCTGTTCTGAATATAATATGAACTGAAATCATTATGTTTCGTTTTATGAAGGGACCAAGTACGTCCCAAAGGGATGTTGGTACCTAATTGTTTTTGTCTTTTTTGTCTTCTGCCAAAAATAACAGTTCTGGCTGAACCAGTCGGTTTTCGCGAAACGCAGGAATCTGGTAGAGGGCAATGCCAAATGGTGACTAAGCGAAGCCCATTACCATTGGCCAAAGGGTGGCGCTATAGGACTCAATTGAGAATGCAAACTTTTATCTAATATATTTTTTATCCCACGATTTTGTAACCCATTTTTCACCCCTGTGTCAATCATCTAATGTGATCCTGGGCTCTACACACCCTCCACCAACCTGGGGAGAGCAACGGACTTAACTCATGCTTCCTTCATGCTTGAGTGTCCAAGTTGCTCCTTTACACCTGACAGGGGGGAGTTTCCCTGGTTGGACGTAGCGCGTGGAAGGAACACGTTATTCCAACCAGTTCCTTTCCCCTCCATCAGGCGCCCCGGCTGGCCTGGGGGAGGCAGTTTAGAGACCAGGATTACTGCATGTTTTTGTGAGGGTACCTACCCTAGGGGACACAGGGAGAACATGCAAAACTCATGCCTCATTTGGCATAACTCATGCCTCATTTGGCCAAAAGTCATGGCACTTGTTTCCACATGTTCCTTGACTCATGGGGAACACATCTGTCACTTTGACCAGTAAGCTCAGATATTCCACCAGCAGTTTGAAAAATGCTTATACCCGATTATCTGCCCTGATTATTGAGCAACTTGCATGAAAAAGTTCTACACACAATCTATGGACCATTATCTGAAATCCCAGTTGAAGAGAAGTTTGTACATGAACACATGAACAGTGGACACTGTAGAAATGGATAATGACATGCCCAAAACGTGGACACACATACATATACTGAATGGTGTTACTGTTTACAATGAAACAAGTGATTGTGTTCAGCTAGCTTAGTCATTACAGCTCTTGACTTTGGAGTTTAGACCACAAGGTCATGGGTTCCAATCTGGGTACCGACAACTCAGTGTACAGTATATGAGTCTTCAAGAACCCTGCCCCCCCCCCCCCCCCACCCCCCCACCCACAACCACACCCACACCCACACACACACACACACACAATAAAAACTGACCCTGGCACAATAACATGGTCTTCTTTTTCTCAAATTCAGTCTTTAGTTCAGTTTATATGGCAAATTGTGCATATTGTTCTTATTGCTAATTGCCTTCTTTCTTGGTTCTTTCAGCTATATTTCATCTTAAAATTCAATTTGATGTTTTTACTAGTTTCGTTTTATGCATCGTAATGTCATTCTATAATTGTGTTTCCTTGGCTTGATATCCTTTGCATACATCTGTGTGCATGTGCGCATGCGCATGTGCGCGTGCATGAGCATGTACCTGTCTTCTGGTAGAGTGAAAACGGTTGGATTCAGGATGGGTTGTGAGACACCTGGAGAGACAGACAGTCTGAGGACAGACTAGACAGACAGACAGACAGACAGACAGACAGACAGACAGACAGACAATACTAATTTAGAGTTTATCCAAACATCACATAAATCAGTACACATTATCTCTATAGTCATGTGATCAAGACTGATCCATCCTAATTTTTCATATTCCATCCTGATTGGCACATTCTGAACATTGTGCCCACGATGACCTACCTGACCTGGTGGAGACCTGTTCTCCTAGGATAACCTACCTGACCTGGTGGAGACCTGTGCTCCTATAGGATAACCTACCTGACTTGGTGGAGACCTGTGCTCCTATAGGATAAGCTACCTGACCTGGTGGAGACCTGTGCTCCTATATGATAACCTACCTGACCTGGTGGAGACCTGTGCTCTATGATATCTTACCTGACCTGGTGGAGACCTGTGCTCCTGTATTTGTTTTTGGATAGCATGTGATTCTGCATAAGGCACCACCATTGTTGTGTCAACTATCAGGAGATTGTAAAGGAATAGCTGGGAGCAGATTCGTAAGAAATCACCACGTTTTTTAATTTTGGCAAGGTGTTAGGTATGGGTATAAGGTTTTCAAAAAACTGTGCAGACTCAAATATTAGATACGTATAGCTATGATCTTGAAAACCTCCTTTCTGGTTGTTCGTTTTTCCTAAGATTTTAGTATGTTATTTAGCACACCCAATAGTAACAGAATATATTTTATCAATTATTTTGGTTTACAACCATAATAATTGAGTCTGTGTAAACAGACCACTAGGGGGCGGGCGCTCCCAATACGTTTGCACAGCTTTTTGAAATCATTATACCCGCTTTCAGTAAAGCGGGCCTTGCCATGCCAAATATACCCTTCTAGAAATGGGCCTGTCACGCTCGTTACATCTGGGAATGGCTACAAGCCTATCTACACAATAAGAACTGTGTGGACTCGTGGGGCTGCTCACCAAATTCACTATGGGCACTGGTAACCGGTAATAAAGATAAGATTCATAGGGAGATACGAGGCAATCCAATTATCTATAATTCTATCAGAGTGTGACGACAGATTAACATCCACGTAGGGAGAGGAGACCAAAGGCCATTGCTAATACCAATCTCTAGCAACCATGAATTTGGACCTGGGCGCAGTTCGGCCATCTTTAAGACCTGGCACTCACTAGGGCTTCGTGTATTGGGGGATCTGTTTAGAGATGGTGTTCTGATGTCGTTTCAACAATTGCAGACACAGTTTAACCTCCCCAGATAACTTTTTTTTGGGTTTCCTGCAAATATGACATTTTATTAACTCACTACAGCTGCCAACGCCACTGGGCTCCCTTTACAGTAAAACAGAGAATTTCTTATGCAACCTTAGTAAGGTATCACATTTCATTTCATCGTTTTACTCACTGCTGTACTCACTGGACTCCCAGGAGATATCATCACTCCGTAAACGGGAGAGATTTTAACAATGAATATATTGAAGATGACTGGCAAGAGGCCATTGACTCAGTTAAAAAGGTTTATACCTGTAACACCTCACACCTCACACCATCACACCTGTGTTACTAAACAAAATGTACTATCACTACTTTTGGGAATGTAAGTGGATATCCAGGTTCTGTGGCCAAGTGGCACGTGAGTTAAGCGACATTTTAAAGGTGAAAATAAAGAAGGATCCGGGAGCTTACTGGGACTCCCGTCAAAAGAAATTAATTTGACACCCTTCCAATTCAAATATTTGATAAACTTCTTATGTTGAACCTTATGTTGCATTTAATTTAAAAAGAGGACAGAGGTCCCTCTGTGCCCAGTTAAGATCTGGTGCTTTACCTCTGGCAGTTGAGGTGGGCAGATATACTGGCATTCCTGAGGAGCAGTGACTGTGTGCTCTTTGTGACCTGGGAGTTGTAGAGGATGAGTTTCATTTTGTTTTCTATTGTCCACTATACCATGATTTAAGAAACTTTTTATTTGAAAAAATTCAGGATAAGAACCCAGATCTGTTTTGGATGTCTGAGTGTTTTATGTTAAATTGGTTGTTCAGTAATGAAGTTTTTGTTTTTGGAAAATTCATAGAGAAGGCATGGCAGTTACGTTGGAGAACGATGTATCCATGAGTAACTGTCTATTTGTGTATATGTATCATTATATATGTACAATTTTGTGAGTGTCTTGTAAGCCCGTGCGGGCTGGGCATCTTATGATGTAGGACACTTTAATAAAAACTCTATCTATCTATCCATCTACTTTCAGCCCGGAAATGCATTTTGATAAACTGGATTAAGGATAAGCCCCCAACTATACAAAATGTGGTATAGAGAGATCTTCGGTGTGCTACCCCATGAAAGACTCTGTGCAATGCATAGAGGCAACGACGCTTCCTTTCAGGTGGTGTGGGCCCCATTATTAGACTAGGAGACCTAGGATAGAAAAAAATTGGAAAAAACTGTACGTCTAATTGTCTACATGCACGAGTAACGTGCACATGCACGAGGCATGTGCAATACTGTGGCTGTCTTGGTTTGCTTTCCTTTTTGCTTGTTATTTTTTCCTGCCAGTCAGATTGGTAAAGTATGTCTTTTGTAAAGGTTTGTAAAGTAAGTAACTGTACGTGATTTTTTTTAAACCAATACAAATATATATATTTAAAAATTGAAATCATTATACCCATAGCCAGGGTTGGGAAGTAACGGATTACATGTAATGCCGTTACGTAATCAGAGTAAAAAACAGTAACTAACGTTTTAGAGTACATTTTAAAATGTGTAATCTGGATTACAATAACGGGCGTATAGTAACGGGGGTTACAGCAGGCTTGATTACAATCTCCCCTTCGCCTCCTCAATTTTAGGGCTTCAAATAAGTCAAAACACCAAACAAACAATTAAAAAATCAAGTCTTAATAGTATGCATGAATGGCACGCTGTGTGTGTGTTGCTGCTGCTGCCCACTGCGCAGTGAACACAGGCCTGCGCGGCTCGGCTCCAACACAAGCAGAGCAAGAGTTTTCCCCGCCGTCAGACTCCTCCGTCCCGACCCATATTATATTATATTGAATTATATTGTGTGATCTGTAACCAGCGGACAATGAATGATCTGTAGGCTACTGTCTGTACGCGGGGACAGAGAGAGGAGAGGAGGCGCTGAGGTGGGGTGGACTGTGGAGCGGCAGAAGTGCTCTGGGTGAGATTCGGACGGAGAGTTAGTGGAAAAATTATAAGACACCGTTCAAATGACCCGGCCTTTAACACTAGTAGTAGTAGACTCTCTAAAAAATATCTCTATGGTCATAAAAATAACACGCAGCAGGGTGTAATCAGCCCTCAACAGCGCTCGCGCGTGTGTGTGTGTGTGTGTGTGTGTGTGAGTGCGCGCACCTATCTGTCTGCCTGACTGCCTGCCTGCCTGTGATAACTTGTGTGTTATGCCAGTTTTTTTCTTTTTTTTAATCAATATCATTTTGTAGCCTTCACTGCCCGACAGTAGGGCAGCTTTGGCTAGGGCCTACATATATTCTTTATATTTGCATATATATTATTATGATTTGGAATGAATTTGCCTTTTGTGTGGTGACTGTATTTGAACATGAATCATAATGGTGGTACTTGAGAGCAAAATATTTTCTTAGGTGGTTCTGCCTGTTGTAAAAAGGGTGAGAACCACTGATTTAACCATATTTATGTTGTCGTTTTCTTAATTCCATAGGATCAACATTCTTGTCTGGTTATCAATGGTAAAATGTGATTCATCCAATTAAATATAGTTTTGCTTAAAAGTAATCCAAGTAGTATCTCCATTTTTCACTTCCGAACCGATACGGTAGCAATGGCATCAATACCGATTCGATACAGATACCGATATTTTATGTTTTTGGTCAAATAAATTATTCAAATACAAAGTTGTTTTTATAAAAAATAAAAAAAAGCAAACAAAAACAAATAAAAAACTCCCTTTGGGATTAATAAAGTGACAACTTTTACAATATGTCCATCCATCACTATTATACCAAATAATTCCTTATTTATTTACATATTAAGACCTGTTTAGGGTGTGTTTTAGCTGGGTTTTCGCCTAGAAGACACTATGGATATCTGGGACACTGTTGTATGAAGTGAACTGTCAAGAGACTGACGTTCACACATGTTCAGGGACAACATGGCAGGTCAAGACTGTGCATGCGTTAATTGTGTTAAAATATTTTAATTCATTAACGCAATTGATTAACGCCCAGTGATGTAAATAAGTTTTCAATTTAATGAGTCCCGGGATGCAGGGATGGTCTTTTAGATGAGTCCCAGGGACATTTTATGAGTCCCACTTCAACGACGTTAGGAGTCATATTTTGCCATTTTTACAAATTGCAGCATTTAACTCCCATTTCATTTTATATGGTTATAATGTGGTTATATTCATTTAGAAAATAGAAGAAATGATTATTATAATTAAAGCTTGTATTTGAGCGTTTGATCTGTCATTTTCTCTGCAGTCCAATCCGATTCGATCTATGTTTTTTGGTTGATATCGGGCCGATATCCGATCTGAAGATTGGATCGCAGCATCCACAGCTTCAAAATAAATTAATCACGATTAATCACCATTCGAACTATTTAGTTATACACATATATACACACACACGTTGCTGCGAGCTATTGTTAAAAGCCCATAGAACCACAGAGTAGGGCTGTTTGATTGTTTTTGGTAAAATCAATGACCGTATTCAAATATATTGTTTTTATAAAAATAAAAAAATGCAAACCAAAACAAATAAAGAAATCCCTTTGGGATTAATAAAGTGACAACTTTTACATGATGTCCATCCATCACCACAAAATAATTTCTTATTTATTTATTTTACATTTTGGAGGGGAAAAAGCCAATTTAACACTGAGGTGCCCACTCTTCCTGCACCTTTTTGCAATGTGAAATGCCGCCGAATCAGTAGGCCTAATCCTTTCCCACTTTGCTAATATGCCCATATATGCTGATACTGTAATAATAGATCTTTTCAACTCGTGAAAGCTGAAATGCTTTTGTTGTGAAGGCAAAAGTTTCTAAACGTCTCACATCCTGCATATTTCTGCGTACCTGCAAATAGCCGATCTACAAGCTCACAATGCGTTCCGGATGTGACGTGTTGTGAGCTTACAGATCAACCATTCTTAGCATGCAACACATCGTACGACGAAGCACAAGTAAGGCTTCACTTCAATCACTTGAGAGCTGTGTTTTGTTGGCCGAGGTGATGTTACACAGCGCTACTCGGCGCAAAAATAATAGGCTATGGGAAGCTAGTTTTGGGTGGCAGCGTGGCACGTTGTGTTTAATCAATCAACATCAAGTTTACCTCAGTGTATTTGGGTCGGGAATGCAATTTGCTGCCAGGAGTCGGGACTCCTGCCAGTGTTTTTTCCGCTACATATTAAGACCTGTTGAGGGGGTTTTCGCCTAGAAGACTCTATGGAAATATGGGACACTGTTGTATGAAGTGAACTGTCAAGAGACTGACGTTCACACATGTTCAGGGACAACATTGTGGGTCAAGACTGCACATGAGTTAATTGTGATTGATTAACGCAGCGTTACGCCATTAACGCGATAATTTTGACCGCCTTTATTATTTGTCAAATGTATTCATTATATTATTATTGATAAACAACATTTGTCATATTTACCCTTCCTGCAGAATCAACGTCCAATCGGAGAGGAGGGGCGGAGTGTAAATGCTGCACTCTGATAGGTTGCTTGCTTTCCTGGTCGGCGGGGGGAGCAGGCGGGCCCTCTCGTCTGATTGGCTGACTCGCCAACAGGTGGGAGGCGCCATGAGAGTGCACGTGATGATGCCCTCCCGCCTCTTGCCCAAGCCCGGCCCCATCCCCCCCTTCTCTATCCAACCGACCAATGGCGTCCAGGGATTCCATGGAGTGGGCGTGTCTCATGGTGTCCATCAAACGCCTAAACCCCACCCTCTCCTCACGCTCCAGGAAGTCCATACATGTCCATCGCCCCCGGCGATAGGGCTGCCCCCGCCCAGCGGCCAATCGGATGACTCGAAACCTGGAAGACGCATCATGGGAGCTGGACTTCCTTATAAGGGAAGGTGTGGTCGGCTGGGATGAGCTTCCCCGAGAGCTGGGCGCAGATTGGCTGTAGTCTGATGATGTCACACTGGTGATCTGGAAGCTACGCCTCTTTTTACTCATCCTGCACACAGATACACACACACACACACAAACACACACACACACACACACACACACACACACACACACACACACACACACACACACACACACACACACACACACACACACACACACACACACACACACACACACACACACACACACACACACACACACACACACACACACACACACACACACACACACACACACACACACACACACACACGTTATTTGTTCTGAATATAACATAATATGAACTGAAATCATTATGCTTTGTTTTAGTCATCTTAAAGTCACCTTAGAATTCTATTTGATGTTTTTACTAGTTTCATGCATCGTGAATGTCATTCTATAATTGTGTGCTCCTGACACAACCAGCTAACTCCATTGGACCCTCAAAGTGTAGGCTATGCTAAAGCAGCTAACTCCACCACCTCTCTCCCTCTCATCCAACTAATTGACAATACAGTATATAGAGTCAAAATACCAACTGTTGGTGGATAAACCCAGGCTTGTTTCCATTCCATGCCAGCTTGGAAAATCCACAATGGCAGACATTGTAAACAAAGTGGAAATGCAAATGTGGAACTGAAAGGTCCTACAACATGAATGAGGGGATATGGGACCATACAAGGTTAGATTACATCATGTCATGTGACATGGACGGGTTAAGGTTAGATCTGACCATACGTTTAGATGCGTGGTTTTCAACCAGTGGTCCTTCAGGTGGTTCCCAGTGGTCCCCTGCAGCTAAATGATGGAGTTGGTAACCAAATGTATACATCTTTAACTCTTGAGAGCGCAGAATGAAACCAAATGGACCCTCGTGGGTCCATTTGTTTTCATTTGACGCTCTCAAGAGTTAAATTATTGTTCAAGATCTGCATTACTTTACATAGAAGACCACATTACATAGAAGTCTGAATTGATTTTTTGATCAACATTTTGCTGTTATTTCTCCTATGGTACCACATAAACAGAATTATGGACAAAATTAAATGTAATCCAACAATATAAAAAAATCTTTGGTTTTGAGTCTGTGAGTCTAAATGTCATCAAATGGTGGTCTGTGGCTCAAATGCTGAATACATAATAGACCCTGATATGAAAAAGGTTGAAAACCACTGGTTTAGATCACAGACATTCTACCCTAAGCCTTGGTTGTAATGTGTTAAATGTGTTAAATGTCACTGCCTGCTGCACTTTCCAGTAAAATGTTACATTTGTAACATTCTGTGGCGTTGCCCAACTGTAGATTTACGCTTTATGGTTTCACAACTTTGTTAGCACACACACACGCAGGCAGGCACACGCACACACGCAGGCAGGCACACACACGCGCGCACGCACACACACACGCAGGCAGGCACACACACACATGCACACGCACGCACTGACCTGCAGTGTGTAGTTTGACGATGTCTCAAAGTCAAACAATCAGTTCTCTATTGAAGACTGTCTGTCTGTCTGTCTGCATCCAGTGATGTCACCGAGTGAACAAGTCCACAACTGTCAGTCTCGTCAGAACTCTCTCTCTCTCACACCATGTTCTCTTTTCTTCCCGTTTTCTCTCGTTCTCTCCCTTCTTGTCTCTCTCTCTCTCTCTCTCTCCCCCTCCCACTCTCTCTCACCACTAGTTGTAATTAAACAGTTTGTCAACAATTCTCTCTCTCTCTCTCTCTCTCTCTCTCTCTCTGAGAGGACGCCACACCCCTCTGTGATGTGATGATTCCATTGTGACACCTAGAGGCAGCCTTCAGTCAGTGCAGCTGTCAGATAATACAGAAATCTTTGTACCAACATTACAATAAAGTAGGCTATTACCAAGGCTAAAACTCACTACTAATTAACTACGTTTGACCGCCAGCAATCTATCACGCATTGCCAATGTTTTATCGCGTGCAACCCTTATTTTGAAGAGCCAAATATACATAACCGGATGTTACAATGACAAGATGCTGTTTGTGGTGTCTTGACCGGTTGTTGTTTTTTCGGTCGGTGGTGAAAAAGCTCGACAGAAACGACATTCATTGCACCGATTTGGAGATACAGGCCATTGGATGCACGGCGCACGCGCATCTTCAAAATGGCCACGGCCACTGTCCCACTTTGACTGTTACGCTAACGAGAGGCAGCTAACGATTCGATCCGAACAAAACATGGATTAAATAATATAAACCCCGGAAAACGTAGGCTACGGTTCTGGCGGTCTGCACGACTAATTTAATCCTACGGTTACTAACTAACTACTAACTAACACATTACCATGGCAATGGTGGTGATCTGCCTGTGATCTTCCGGTCTATTATTTGAGGAAATAATCCAGTGTTTACTTGAGGTGAGGACATGAAGAATGCATAGGTAGCTACATATAGGCTAGTAAATTACTAGCCTATATGTTTTCATTCTGGGCTTGCAGATCTGCCATCTTCGGTGCGTGAAACCGCCACGCGACAAAGAACAAAACAGGCATGTAGCTTGCGGTATACCTAAAAACAACGATAAGTAACTAGGCCTACTTCCTGGGGCTGGCAGTGGGATTTAAAAAATAAAACACCTAATATGATTAGCCTCCTTGAATGAGATTGTATTTTGGAGTTACTATACTTGGAAGTCAGTCCATAACACATCTTTAATTACTAGCAGTCGGTAAACACGCACAGAACAGTCACCGCTCTCCTGTCATTAATAGCCTTCTTTATTACAACCAAGGGTGCACACTTGTTTCTTATGGCCAGCTTTGTCTGTTTGTGTGATTTTTAGTGATGATTTGATTGGCTGAGCACCCCAATAGTGATGATTTGATTGGCTGAGCAAAGTATGTATTGAGGATTATAAATTGTGAGGGGAGAAGTGAATATGCCAATTGTGATTGGCCGGAATGACAGAAAAGTGAAGACACCAATTGTGATTCGCCGGAATGTGATGATTTATGATGATAAAAGCGCCCGTTTTTTATATAGCTTTTAGATCTGCTATTATATTATAAAACATACGTAACTCGACTTCATCCCATTATCTGGGAGAACAATGTGATGCGTTGCCTGTCGTTGATCATTTGTTTATTGGCTCGTTCACCATCATAAGAAAATGAATTATTAATTTTAATCAGAGTGAATAAATACTTTAATATTAAATAACTACTGTAAATGTAAACGCTGACTCAGTATACAAACGAACGGTCCTGTCTGTTTGAAGATAGTTAATTTCAAGTAAAACAGACTTCGCTTATCCAGGGTGAATGCGCCTGGCGTCCCTACATAATAATACTAATTATTATAATATATTATTTTATTACATATATTAATTATTATATTATTCATATAAAAAACGTCTTACATAATGCAATGTGAATAGGTCTATAGTGAGCAGAGATCCAACAGTATGGACTCATTTGACCTTATGGTAGCGAGACATAGACACTGTTAGAGCGAGACCAGACCTATGAGAATACAGGCTCTGACCTAGTAGTGTGGTACGATGCATGAAAAAACAGCTCCCGTAGGACTTTTGTGCTAAAATAGATTTTTTTTCTTGGTTCTTTAGAGTCCAAAGTATGAGAAAAATAACGGGGTTCAATTTGGCCGGACCCCCACCCCCTTCTGGGGGCTCATCTATTTTGGGACCTCCCAGAACAGTACGCCATCCAGTTAATGTCCAATTTTCATAATATTAGAGTTGTTTTGTATGTTAAAAACATTCCGCGTGGATTTCTTACACTTTTAAAGTGGCCAGTAGAATCTTTTCTGATTTTTGGTAGGGGTGTTTCCTCACCTGGGACCACTGACCAGCTGTGCCTCCACTGTCACCCAGAAGAATGAAGAGGGTGCTGTTCTCCGGAAAGGAGCTGATCAGAGAATCTAGTTCTTTCAGGAAGTTCCCTGCAAGAGTCCCTGGGGGGCGATAGAGCACAATGAGGGTGAGAGGGACCGGTTGTGTTATTGAAATAGCATGAAATTCACATGTGGAGAGAGAGCTGAGAGAGACAGGGGGTGGTACAGTAGACCTGTACCACCCCCTGTACCTGTTGGGCGGGACTGTGGGTGAATTTGTGTGAAACAGAGAGGGCAGCAGCCAGGGGTAGCAACCAGGGAATTCAATGGAATACTGAGAGAAGGGACCAGTCCAATGATCTACAAATACAAGTCGCTACACACTACGAAATGGGAGGACAGTCACACAACATGTGAGTCACACAAAAAGGCACCAGATGTCGTTCCTCCCGAGAGCATACAAGCTTTACCAGAAGTAAAGTAATAGAAACTTTTTAGCGTTGTTTGATAGTTGATTATTATTATAGAACATCATAATTCATATTGTTATGCAATGTTTTTCAAATAAAACTTGAACTTGAAGGCTGGGTGAACAAGCTGGATATATGGTTTGAGGGATTTCTGTGACGGGAGTAGTGGTGTCTGGGGCGACAGGAAGAGGACAGGATAGGGATGGTGGGAAAACACATTGTACACAGATATTAAAATATAATAGTAATAAGGTAATAATAATAAGATTGATACAAACCCTGGGAAGCAGCCTCCTTCACTGGATGTTTGGATGTCCAGGTCTTTGGGTTGGGCACTAGGCTATTAGTCAGCCTGTGTGTGCCAAGGGTCAACCAAACGTGTGCCAAGTCTAGTATAGGCATTAGGACAGGGTAAAAAACAGACAGGGAGGAAGGACAAAAGAACTAAGAGCAGAGATAGGTTTAGAGTAGAACAAAAAGGACATTTTAAGAGCAAGTGCAAAACGATCAGAGTGTTTTTACCTGTTGTTCCAGAGTAAAATAACAGCTGAGCTGTTTTCAGGGCTTAGACAAACCGTGAGCGACTGAGTCAGAGATATGGAGGCACTTAAACTACGGCTTGAAACCTTAAGTTATGCCTGGAGCAAGTAGGTGGAGTAAAGTGACCACTTAAGCTGTGAGCGGTCCACCTGGTCTGCCTGCTGCTCGTGAAATGGTCAGATCAAAAGAATCGCCTCCAAACGGTGTGCAAAACACCAAGTCTAGATGTTAGCACAAAGTGAAAAACATCCAGAGTAGAAAGAAAGAACAGAATACTAGCACAGAGTGAGAACGCAGACAGATGAAAGAAAAGCATAACTAGTTAGTAGAACTATAAAAAAAAAGTAGGGAAAACAGAACAATAAGTAGAGCAAAAAGGCAAAAATGTGAGAGCAGTTAACACCTTAACTGCTAAATTAATAGATATTTTTTAAATATATTTTTACAATTTTCCCCTTCGATGTGGGGTCCTTGTTCATGTTTTATCTCCTGTGATCAGCACCTCGCCACTACTGGTGTGCGCTCCTACGTTTCCGTTTGTTCTATTACTCATGTCAACATACATTTGTAATGCATAGATATTAGACACCCCTCATTTCCCACCCGTTAATTGATCTTTAACCCCTTTTGACTGCTGGTGTTTTTCACTAACCTTTGAAGAATCACCCAATATTGTACGTCACTCCATTCCACGCACGGGTGCCCAAAAATAGCATGCACGAGTGTCTGAAAATAATCCATGATCGATCCGTGAAAAAAAAAGTTAGAAAAACAGAGGCGATCATATTGCGCTGCGTTGTCCCATAGGATTGTGGGGGGGGTTTCCACTGGCCCCCACAGGCAGGTGATAAGAAGTGGCCTGCACACTCCTCAGTTCAGGGCTCTCCCCAGGTAGGCAGAGGGGGAGTAGCGCCCAGGATTACAGCTTAGGACATATTTGGAACCGGGTGAAAAATAGGTTACAAAATCGAGAACAAAAAATAAATCAACCAATAGAAACAGATCAGTGATGTCATCAACCAATAGAAACAGATCAGTGACGTCATCAACCAATAGCATCAGATAAGTTATTTTACAACCAAGGAGTAAAAAGACTCAACTTTGATATTGTTTTAATTTCATTATTTTTTTAATTTTATTCACAGTTTTAATTAGATTTTTCTCTCCAGACATCAAAGGCTGAGGCTGTATAAACATATTAGCCAGTAGTTACAGTGGCAGCGAGAGACATGGAGGAGTCACATGAGTGACTTTTTGTATAGTTTGTAACTGTATTTAAACATTGTAACAGTATGTATAGTTTGTAACTTTATTTAAACGTAAACATCGTATTTAAATCGTACCTCAACATGTCAACATCTGAAGCAGTTTGTAACTTTATTTAAACATTGTAACATTTTGTATAGTTTGTAACTTTATATAAACGTAAACATTGTATTTTAATCGTACCTCGACATGTCAACATCTGAAGCAGATTATTAGAAATAATCGGATTATCATTATTTAGCTCATTCGCCGCCGAGGTCGTCTTTTGACGCCTTTTTGAGGGCCTCCTATGTCTAGCTTATGTCTAACATATAATATTTCTTGGTTACGTTTCATAACATAACGTAACGTAACGTTCATAACGTTTCATAACTCTGTATCACTCCGGTTGCCATGCAATGAAGTAAACAGGAAAAAAGTGAAAAGTCAACAGGATGTCTATGAGAACGTATTATTTTTAACTCAGATTCTTCTTCCAGGCTGCGTTTTTGATCAAAACAAGCTTGATTTCCGGCTCATTTCTATAAACGATATGATCACCGGTTACAAAATGTATGTTTTGGGTGAATTAAATAATATTCGCTGGACTTGTTACATAGCGATTTTCCACTTCCTGACTCCGTTTCCGGGTGAAACGGCTTTCAAAATAAGACGGTTCTCCGTTGACATGAACGGCGGCAGTTTGAGTATAAATCCAGCCACCCAATAGAGGCGAATGAGTTCAAATTAAACTGACATGCAGTTATGTCCATGTAACCAGTGTGTGTGTGTGTGTGTGTGTGTGTGTGTGTGTGTGTGTTAGATGAATTTGAGGTGACTGTCGGTTTCAATCCCATACTTGAGTTTGTTTTGCTCGAACACGTCGGTCAGAGCACTCAGATAGTCGCCATGGAGCCGGTCTATGTCGTCCTTACTGGGACACAACGTCTGGGCGACCGAGATAGGCTTACCAACTGCAGAGAGAGAGAGAGAGAGTGAGAGAGAGAGAGAGAGAGAGAGAGAGATAGACGACAGAGAGAGAGAGTCTTGATTGAACTGGTAACCTCACGGTTCCCATCCCCTAACCTCGCGTCACCAGGCTTTCCACCTCGGAGGAAAGCCTTTCTAAATTGCAGTGTGATCCGGTCTAGACCGGATTTTAAAAAAAGAAAAAAACGTATTCCTGATTGTTGTTTCCGGATTTTTCTGCGTCGCTTTGTTTTGGTCCCCATATTTTGTCTCTATGGGAACAGACCATATATGGTAACAGGGGGTGTGGTTTATACAGACCTACAGTGTTGATTGGTCGTCTCCATGGCAACAGACCAAAGCTGTACTGAAACACTCCTCTGGCGTGAAACAACGGCAGAGCCACTCCCATGAGGCTTTGCAGCCGCTCCTGTCAATCAATCAGTTAGTCAATCAATAAATCAATCAAAAAAATTAATCAGTCAATCAGTACAAGGATTTCTTGTGACTTTGCTGGTAGAAGTCATTCAGCCTCTGGAAGTTACGTAATACGTATGCAACTATGGTTCTATGAATCAGACAGAGTCACTCAGAATCCTGAGTCAGACTTACTGACCCCCCCCCCCCCTTTGTGACCACCGTCAGATATAGCCTCTTCGGGGGCGTCCCGTGGTCATAAGTGACATTGTTTGTATGTAATAACTTAACTGCACATGAAGCGTGAACTCAGAAGTCGTAATTCAGTGCATTTGGCATGCATAGAACCGTAGTTACACACGTGCTCTAATAAAGTACAAGTAAATATAGTAGTTATATTACCTGTAGTGTACGTAGAGAGGAGCCGGTAGGATTGTCTATCTGGTCAAATAATTCATTTTCTCCAAAAGAAAAAACTGGAACCAGATCAGCTCTGAAACACAATTATAGAACAGGTTGTTTCGAGGAAGCAATCTGATTGGTTGAAACAGCCATCTTGCCATGATTCAAACAGCATCATTGAATGGCTAATCAAAACAAATAAATCAGCTGCTCTGTTCTCCCAGAGCAAACCCGGGGCTTGGCTAGCTAATTTCTTGGGACATTTAATTTTGTGGTCGTAGTGGCTACATCTGTCATTAAAAAAAGGTTTTTTCAGTGATTTTCTTAGTAACTGTTTAGTATTGTATTATTGCAATATTACACTCGAGGGGGTGGTTTAATGTAATTTATGCACTTCTGCGTTGCGTGCTGAATGCAGGCAGACTATTGTCTGAAATGCAGTCGACGATGATGAGCACTTCACATTGGGTTCTTTCTGTCTCTGTATGGCTGCACTCACACATTCGAAACATTGGAGCTGTTCTCCCCCTCCCCCCCCCCTCTCTCTCTCCCTAGAACATGGACAAAACACGTGTCCTGACTATGTGTGAGTGCAGCCTAAGTGTCTCAGTCGCACATCCTTTGGCAACACAGTCCTGCGGGAGTCCATTATTACAGTGATTCCCAAAGTGGGGACCCCCAGGGGTCCTTGAGGTAGTTCCAACCAAATTTGGTAGGAACCAAATGGACCCTTATGGGTCTGTAACTCAGAGAGTGTACAAATGGAAACAAATGGACCCGTTAGTGTCCAGTTTTAAATTAACAATAATTTTACAATAATATATATTGGGGTCCCAGAGATAGATAGATAGAAATGACATTAATTGGGAGACCGTAGTCTAATACGAGTTAAACCTGGAAATTAAACGGGTTGAGTAAAAATCTTCTCTTATGGGGGTCCTTGGCATATATTATAAAATGGGGGTCTGCGGGGCTAATCAGTGTCAATTTGGGGGTCCTTGCAATGAAAAGGTTTGGGAAGTAGTTGCTCACAGATATAAACTACTGATAGAGGGAAGGGAAAGTGTTTCTATATTATATAATATTATATATAGGGACTAAAGACCTTCCTTTATAGCAAGGCATTTGCCTAGTTATACTTCTAGGCAAATGCTTCTAGCTGTTTAGGTGTTCACAGAATGTTTTAATTGTTTTTATCCTTATTTTTCTTTTAAATATTTCTGCTTGTAGCACTTTGAGATTTGTTTCAAATGTAAAGTGCGTTATAAGTAAAATGTATTATTATTATATTGTCACACAGGCGACACAGTGTGGCGCACGCAGCACACTTGACAACGAGAGACTACTTTTCTCCTCTACACACACACACACACACACACACACACACACACACACACACACACACAGCACCGCCTCCAGCACGCGACAGGCCACTCCGACAGCAACAGGCTACGAATATCCACGGGTCCATTTGGTTACATCTGAAGCCTAAATGATCCTCCTCATCGCCATTGGAGTCAACAAACTCACGTATCGCTAGCAAAATACACGGATCTCGCCGAAAAACATAACACCCCCACCACTTCCGCTTCGATAGTCAGTAATACTTCCATATGTGTTCCCCATGTTCCACACAGGGTGTGTGTGTGTGTGTGTGTGTGTGTGTGTGCACTCGTGGCAGGGAGGCAGACAACATACCCGTGTTTCAGAGCCATTTTGATGAAACCTTTTCTGTTCAGAACCTAAGGGGTTAAAACACTATTATTATAATTATTTATTATAATAATAGTAGAGAGAGAGAGAGAGAGAGAGAGAGAGAGAGACAGAGTCAGATACCTGCAAGGTCAACGCTCCAGGTCGTGCGTCCAGTGCTTCGGGGGCGCCCCCTATAGCGAGAACAGCCACATTACCTCCACCACAGCGAGACAGGATGTGAGACAGGCTGGACTTATGACTGGACACCAAGCCTGACAGACAGACATGTAGAGAGACAGGTTTATAGACACCAAGCTTGAGACACAGATAGACAGAGTTGTAACCTGTTACCCAACCAGTTGGATTTCTACTACTACTCTGTGTGTGTGTGTGTGTGTGTGTGTGTGTGTGTGTGTGTGTGTGTGTGTGTGTGGTGATGTCGGAAGAGGCTATTGTGAAACCTTGAAACACACACACACACACACACACACACACACACACACACACACACACACACACAGTTAAACTATTACTACTATTGGTCCATAGCAAGATTTCTTTGGGCTGTTTTCAAGCATGCATAGAGGTGACAGAATCAACTGCAATTTCTTTTACAATTTAGGCATTTATCAGACACTCTTTAAAAAAAACTGACCTCATGCTTCCTTCTATGCATGATGAGTCCAAGCTGCTTCTTTTCACCTGACAGGGGGGAGTTTCCCTGGCCGGACATAGCGCGTGGAAGGAACACGTTATTCCGATCAGTTATTTTCCCCTCCATCAGGCTGGCCAGGGGGAGGTAGTTTAGAGACCAGGATTACTGCATGTTTTTGTGAGGGTAACTACCCTATGGGGACACGGGGAGAACATGCAAACTCCACACAGAAAGGCCCTATCACCAACCCCGCCTCGGGTATGGGCACTGATGACGCAGAGGAGAGAACACGCCCCCAGCGGAAATAGAACCCAGGACCTTCTAGCTGTGAGGCGACAGCACTTGTACAGACTATGCCACCGTGCCCCCTATCAGACGCTCTTAATGGACCAATAGGTTGTGACCGGAATTGGCCGTGATAAAAGGATAGTTAAGATTTCGACTATCGTTCAAGTCAACGAAATAGTTACTAAATAGCATAATTTATACTCTTTTCTCAAGTGTCTGTTTTCACAACTGAATGACTACTGAATGAGATCAGTACACAAATTTAAATTTAGATTTATTTTTTTGCTGGTGAAAACCAATTAATCGTGCATCCCTAATATGAACACATCAGAACATGTTACCTATATTAATGTGTTACCTCCACACATGAACAGAGGTTACGTCAGACTGTGTTACCTATAGTAATGTGTTACCAACACACATGAACAGAGGTTACATCAGAACATGTTACCTATATTAATGTGTTACCAACACACATGAACAGAGGTTACATCAGAAAGTGTTACCTGTATTAATGTGTTACCTCCACACATGAACAGAGGTCACATCAGAACGTGTTACCTATATTAATGTCTTACCTCCACACATGATGTATTCTCTGAACATAGGTACCCTGAACCAGAATGGTAACATCAGCAGATGAGATGTTAGACCAGGAAACAACCTGCTGAAGCCTGTGGACTCCGTGCAGAAATTACTGAACCCCCCCGCCACCAATACGCCTGGTAGAGAGACACAGACAATACATAGAGTGAGAGAGTTAATACCAATACACCTGGTGGAGAGACATAGACAATACATAGTGGGAGTTAATTACACCTGGTAGAGAGACAGAGAAGACAGAGACAGAGACAGAGACAGAGACAGAGAGACAGAGAGACAGAGAGACAGAGAGAGAGAGAGAGAGAGAGAGAGAGAGAGAGAGAGAGAGAGAGAGAGAGAGAGAGAGAGAGAGAGAGAATGAAACCTCCTGCGACAGATACGCCCAGTAGAGACAGACAATACATAGAGAGAGCTAATGCAAATACACCTGGTAGAGGGACAGACAATACAGACACAGAGAGAGAGAGAGAGAGAGAGAGAGAGAGAGAGAGAGAATTACATTGAATCATTCAGTTTTCATAAAAATATGAAATTACATTTTATTAAAATTAAACTAAACTTAAAGGGACACTTCACCCTTTTTGCAAATAAAAAAAATATACCGGTATGTTAATGACGTTTAGAAGACAGTTTGGAAACATGTAGTCCAGGAAGTAAGTGAGCCCAGTGTCCATGACATCAGAAACTGGGCTCACTGCTAAAATCTAAAATATCTAAAACCACTATTACACACATAAAGACCCCCAGGAAAGTGTTCTAAATCTTCTAAACGTCATTAACATAGGCTATAATGAATATTACAAATAAATAAATGAATGTTTAAACTCACCATGAGGATGGAAGCCAAACAGATAATTTCTTTTAGGATCCAAATCCACCGTCTTCGTCAACTAGACAGACAGACAGACAGACAGACAGACAGACAGACAGACACAGACAGACAGACAGACAGACAGACAGACAGACAGACAGACAGACAGAACAGTTCAAATCCATTTACAGAATAAGCAAATAATAGTTGCATTACTTTTAATAAACTGTAGGATACAAGGTCAGTTAAATTAAAGAAAGGTTTTTTACATATCAGTTATTATTCAGTATGAAATGTGAACACATGTAGAGGAATAAATGATGTGTACATAAATACAATAGGCCTTAATATGAGTCAACAAGATTACAATGCATTGACATACCGATACCGATATTGACAGATGGTTGGGAAAAGTCTCTCTCTGAATTGTCTATGTCTATTTACCGTTATCTAGAATAAATAAAGAGGATAGTGCACGGAGGCGCGGCCTAGGCTCCTGCGGGAGGTTTGCACATGCTCAGTGTAAACAGGAACTGCGATGATGGAGTGTTCCAGCAGAGGTGCTAGATAGAAAGCTCATAACTTGTGATGTAAATAATGAGATCCAGAACAGTTGAGAATTAGCAGCCACCCTTCCCTTTTCAAATGTTTTGTATCATCCACAGCACTTGAATGAACAGTATCCATGTTCCTTTTTCATTTCACAAAAATAAAAGTCCATGAAAGAACATGGAAAATCCACAAAAGAAAATATACTAAAGCATTAACATTTAGTGAATGTTTATCTTTCAGTCTGTTATACACATTTTTTTCCCACAGTTATGAAATTGATATACTTTTTAAAATAAAATCAAAATCACAACTTTGTACTATTCTCTTTTTGTGATATCCTTTTTATTATTTCAGTTCAGTGTCAGCAACTCTCATGCACCTCTAGCACCTCTGTTGGAAAACTCCATCATCGCAGTTCCTGTTTACACGGAGCATGTGCAAACCTCCTGCAGGAGCCTAGGCCGCGCCTCTGTGCACTATCCTCTTTATTTGTCCTAGACCATTATAGGGAAGTAATCTTTAAATTGATCCCAAATTGTATTTTATTCTCTCTCTCTTTCTCTCTCTCTTTACCGTTATAGGGAAATAATCGATAAAATGATCCCAGAGGCTCCAGTTTCGGACCCACTGCGACCTTCGACCTCCGCTGGTGGGCGTGTCCCAATCCAGCCACAGCCAACAAGCATAGAGCACTGCCAGGATCCACCAATCAGAGACAGCCAAGAGGATGAAGCCTGCAAGACAGCACTGAGCTATAGAGAGAGACAGAGAGAGAGGGTATATTTACAGCCCAAATACTACTGAGGATCGACTTTTCACAAAAAAATTATAATAGGATAGATATCATACAGGGGCAAAATCAGTGGAAAAACTTGGGTATTATTTTAAAAATCACACCCGTGTGAAGTAAGTGGTGCAACTCTGTGTGGGGGTCCCCGGAACTTCCAGACCCCAGGAATGCACCCAGGGGGCCGGGCCGGTTCCTGTACTGTACTGTACTGTACTGTACTGTACTGTACTGTACTGTACTGTACTGTACTGTACTACAGTGACACTGTAGTACACGGTTTTGAAAACCAACCAAATGCAATTTCCGTGCTCAGACACACCCAGCCACCCAGTGACCCAGGCACCCACAAAGCTACTTATGGAAGTGGTTGCACCACTTTAAGAAAAGAAAAGAAAAGAAAATGGAGATGGGAACTTCTCCTTTGGTCCACCAATTCCTGGGACATGTGAGAAAAAGGAAAAACAGGGGGGAAAAAGCCCATTGTGGCTGTATGGGATTTTTCTCTATCACTAAACCCGGGTGAAATTCACCCAAACACCTGCCTGTAAAAAACAAAAACAGGCATGTGGGCAAGGAAACAAACCTATACATTCTTTGATGTCACTGAGCATCATGAAGGTACTGAAAGACCCACCCACCTCAGACATCAGCAACATTATGAAAATTGCAAAAACATAATGGTTCTAGGGTTAAATAATGAAGCAGAAAAACATCTAATCTCCACAAAGAACCTTTCACACACCAACTATGTAGTGCAATCGTGTGTGTGTGTGTGTGTGTGTGTGTGTGTGTGTGTGTGTGTGTGTGTGCGTGTGCGTGTGCGTGTGCGTGTGTGTGTGTGTGTGAACTTTTACCTTTAAAACACACAGACAGACAGCGATATTTGTCTTGTGAAATCAATACACCCCCCCCCCCCCCAACTCTGAATATTCTAGGAATATTTTGGACAGAAGGTAGCTCCTAACCTGTCTACAGTGGATTTTTGAGTGGTGTAGCCACTCCAAGGAACAGCACGCTCCATATGTCCATCCCTATGTCTGTCCCTATGTTTAGGGTACCAATAGGTGCTAAAGCGGCGCTGTGTGTTGCCTACAAAACACACAGAGAGAGAGAGAGAGAGAGAGAGTGTGTTGCACTGTTGCCAGTTACCGTGCTCTCCCCCACGCCCACCGCCTCCCCCAGTTCCCGTTCTCTGGCTGAGCGCGGAGTGAGAAGAAAATGAATCTGCAACATGCAGCATGACATCCAAACGCTGAAGCCAAGCGGAACAACAAGCGCTAAATAATATCATATAGGTCCAGTACTGGTTGATGCGTTTGTAAAGCAATATACTAGTTAGTATTTATTATAGAGCGCGAGAAGTCCGGACTTCACTGAAGTTCACTCGCATGCTTTGACCAGCAGCAGCCTGCACGTAGAAGAAACTGCAGTGGTGGATGTCTCTGAGTCAGTCCTACAGGTCCTGTAGCTGTAGGAGCACCAGTGACATGATACGACAACCTAAATACACCAGTTATTAACTTAATGACACGGAAACTACTGGGGCCCAACATAATTGGAGTGGGTGGGCAGCGGAGTGAAAACGAGGCATCTCTGAGCCGAGGAGGAGTAGCCTACGGCCCATACTGCAGTGCAATACAGTAGCCTACTTGAATGAAACCCATAATATGGGTTTCATTATATGATTTCAACCGTGCATCTTACAACACATAGCGTAGTAGCCTACTGAAAATAGCTGATTACTTTATTCAATAACAGCCGTACCCGTGACCGTAACCAATTAAATGCATTGCGCATCGCAAGACGCTTCTGAGAGAGTGAAATTCTTTCTCTGTTCAACCCAGAGAGACAACAGAGTCTTGAAGATTTTGAATCTGTTCTCTCACTCTCTCAAGCCCAACACACACCGGCTCCGTCCGACACGGCGCGACGCCGCCTGGAAAATAGAACTGGTTCTATCGGCGCGTCAGGCGAGGCGTCAGCGCGCGTCGGACGCCGCCGGTGTGCGATAGGTTCATTGAAAATAATGGAGACGGCTGTTTTGACGCGCGGCAGTCGCAGACGGTGTGTGATGGGCTTCAGTTGTGTGTAGTCTGTCTGTCTGTCTGTCTGTCTGTCTGTCCGTCAGTCCGTCAGTCAGTCAGTCAGTCCGTCCGTCCGTCCGTCCCCGGGGACCCCCACACGGTAACTCATTCAGTTATTCGGTCATTTCTTGACCGTTTCGGACACAGGGCAGCTCGCCGGAACCAGGCCGGTGCAAATTGGATGAAGGATGGAGTTGCAACTCTAGATTCATCCCATTATTAAAAAATATATAGTTGCAAATTGCAGCTAAACCTCACTATGACAAATGACTATGCACCTCATGGTACCACAGCACCTCAAAGACCCTAAAAACAACCTCACTAAGTCTAGTAGTCTATGACTATGCACCTCATGGTACCACAGCACCTCAAAGGCCCTAAAAACAACCTCACTAAGTCTAGTAGTATATGACTATGCACCTCATGGTACCACAGCACCTCAAAGACCCTAAAAACAACCTCACTAAGTCTAGTAGTCTATGACTATGCACCTCATGGTACCACAGCACCTCAAAGACCCTAAAAACAACCTCACTAAGTCTAGTAGTCTACGACTATGCACCTCATGGTACCACAGCACCTCAAAGGCCCTAAAAACAACCTCACTAAGTCTAGTAGTATATGACTATGCACCTCATGGTACCACAGCACCTCAAAGGCCCTAAAAACAACCTCACTAAGTCTAGTAGTCTATGACTATGCACCTCATGGTACCACAGCACCTCAAAGGCCCTAAAAACAACCTCACTAAGTCTAGTAGTATATGACTATGCACCTCATGGTACCACAGCACCTCAAATACCCTAAAAACAACCTCACTAAGTCTAGTAGTATATGACTATGCACCTCATGGTACCACAGCACCTCAAAGACCCTAAAAACAACCTCACTAAGTCTAGTAGTATATGACTATGCACCTCATGGTACCACAGCACCTCAAAGGCCCTAAAAACAACCTCACTAAGTCTAGTAGTATATGACTATGCACCTCATGGTACCACAGCACCTCAAAGACCCTAAAAACAACCTCACTAAGAAATTCTGTGCAGGTGATTATTTTTTCTAAGTGCTGGAGTTTGGAAGCACTCGTTTTTATTAAGGGGTTGCGCTGCTGCATTATGTGCAAATGCAAAACATGGCACGCAGGGCCGTTCAGTGACTTACAACGAGAGCTTCCAAACTCCAATCACCTGCCCTGCACAGAATTTCTTGACAGAAAGTAGCTCCTGACATGTCTACGGTGGATTTGTAAAAGCACGGCAGATTGAAAGAGGATAATTCAAGCTTGCCCCACCTGCAATGTTGGTGAGTTTAACGTCATTTAATACAAGCAGATTGCAACCGCAAATTGGATGAGTGGGGAGTTAATGGAGGGTATTGCAACTCTAGATTCATCCCATTATAAGAAACGCCCTACCAACAGCCCTACCAACAGTCATAAAAAGTCTGAATGCTTCAAAGCCGCTCTACTTGTTTCTGGGTCCGTAGTACTTTATATTTGTCCATCATTAAAGGTTTGATGAATTGAGTACCAAGGACCCCAATGGAAATTGGAAACTGGTTGAAAGGCTTTCTTGCAGGATTCATCCTTTTTAGCAGACATTGTACTGAACTGTACTTCCCTGTGCTTGTCCATGCAAACTGTTAATTCAATCAATCAATCAATCAATAGTAATTTAGAGTATTTTTTACCCAGGGACAGGAAAGAGAAGGTCCATTGTAATATAAATTAGGCTATTTAAAATAGTAGTATGGTGCAGTATACACTAGTATAGTGTAATATCAAGTATTGTAACTCAGTAGTATTTTTACCAACCCAGGGCCAGGAAAGACAAAGTCCATTATAATATAAAGTATTTTAAATAGTAGTATGGTACATTGATTGATTGATTGATTAACAGTTTGCAGAATTACAGTACATTTCAACTCAATACAACAACTGTTAACTGTGAGTGGACGACACCATAAACATAAAGCATTACACTTGTTTACAATAGGGCCCACCATTTTCAATTCATCAAAACAATTATAGGTCAAAACAGGAAATCATAGAGGTAAAAAGGGAAAAGAAACATAGGCCTATACAGTGAGGGGAAAAAGGGGTGGGGGATTCATATTTTACGGGGGCCAGTTTCGAATTGCAGCCGTCCGTAGGTGCCCTTTGAGGGCGGTTTTGAAGGAGTCAAGGGATTCGCATGTCTTAATGACTGCTGGTAGGGCGTTCCACATTTTGGTGGCATAGGAGCGAAATTAATTTAGCCCCTTGTTTGTGACGAATCTAGTAGTCTATAGTGTAATATAAAATATTTTAAATAGTATTCTATTGTTGTGGTACAGTATAGTTACATAAAGTATTTTAACTCAGTAGTAATAGAGTATTTTTACCTAGAGCCAGGAAAGAGAATGTCCATTGCAGAACAGCAAAGGTCTGCAGCCTCCTCCGCAGCGGGACGTTCAGCGGGGCGAACTCGATCTTCATGCCGACAAACAGGCTCCTTGGTCCGGGCAACGCCGGCTCCACGCCTCGTAAAACACCCTGGAAGTCAGTCACGCCGACAAACAGGCTCCTTGGGCCGGGTAGCGCTGGCTCCACGCCTCGGTAAAACACCGTGGAGGTCCTGGTTGTTGTTGTTTGTCTGTAACTCCGTTTAGTTGTTTATTAATACAAAATGAAATGTTTTATTGCAGCCGAGAGAAGTCAAGCGTTCACGCCGACTAACAGGCTCCTTCGGCTGGGCAGAGCTGTCCCCACGCCTCGGTTAAACACCCTGCCTGGAAGTCTCAGTACGTTCATGAAACTAATAACAACTTGGTGTTTTGTATCAAATTCTAACCGTTTGCTAAGTTTTAAAGAGCCGTTTTAAACAACTGTTTTAAAGTGTATAAACGTTTTAAACTTTAAACAAACAAACACACGTTGTGAACTTGTGAGTGTGTGTGCGTGTCTCCAACTCCACAGTCCACAATGTGTGTGTAGTATGTGGGAGGGACCGTGTTGCCAGGTCTTGTGAGATAAAAATTGAAATAAGCAACCAGGTCTATGAAAGCAAGCCCAAAAGAAGCCACATCAATTTACAAGCAACTTCAAAGAAAAATCAAGCTCAAAGTCGCGTATAATAAGCGGACATGGCACCACTGGGATATTGCTCAACAACACAGCAGATCTACAAGCTCACAACGCGTCTCGTCCCTGGCGCGTTGTGAGCTTGTAGATCTGCTGATTTCAGTCAATCACATCGCGGGGGGCGAGTCTCCTTACAAGCCTCATTGGCTGGGAGCGATGCGTCAACACGGCAGCGCCCCCTAACCTAATGCACACGTCACATGTATCTGATACTTTACTTTATTAGTATTTCCATGTGTTTAATACTTTACTTTGTTAGTATTTCCATGTTTTAAATAGCCTACTTTATAGGCCTACTGTTTTTTACTTATTTGAGTATTTCCATGTATTTGATACTTTATATACTGCTTTTTACCTACCGGTACTTGAATATTTCCATCCATTTGATACTTTATGTATGTAAGCGGTAAGCACTTTGAGTAAGCGTAGTGCATAGAAGAGCCGGCGACCGCTATAAAAATGCAATCCATTATTAGTTTGCGCAAGCAGAGCGTACAAGTAATTGTTTGTCCAGTGCTCCGATGCGTCCAGTGGCAGCATATGACGTAATGATTAATTTGTGCTTGATATGGCATTGGTGTCAGATTACATACATGTATACATACTGTAGGGGCATTACCTTTAATCCACCCGACACTGAAACATACTGTATCTTTATTACGTCACCATTGAGAGCCAGTTATACCCTGGCATTGGTATATCTTCATCACGTCATACGCAGCTACGGACATACGCATCAAACGACCCAAGTAACCACAGTATACTGCTAATCAACCTACTTGCGCAAGCAGAGCGTGCAAGTAATGTTGTTTGTCTGGTGCTCCGATGCGTAAATCAACTACATATTACGGAAGTATTTTAGATAATGTATATTTTAACAAATATGAAAATACCATTACAAACATTGAAGTTAGAGACACCTATTACTCAGACCATGATTTAGTATTGATATGAATTAAGTCAAATTAAAGCAATGTTATTGAAAGTTTAAAATAAATAATATTATACTATATACGTGATAACATATTTTAACTAATATACTTTTATTTTTCATCTGATATCCATGTTTTATTTTTCTTTGAGAAACTACAAGTGGATCCTGGACATATCTAAATCGATGGGACTGTATTTCTTTTATAGATTTTACCATACTGCAAAATAAATAAAAAAAATACCTCCAAAACCTAGGTACGTAGCACATAGCTAAACCTAATAATTCAATATTGAAACCGTTATTTCACAGAGAGGCTGAGATTTGAAAGTTCGTAGCGGCCGACAGTACTTCCTCTGCCAACCTGGGGAGGCAGCAGACTGACCTCATGCCTCCTATGCATCCAAGCTGCTTCTTTTCACCTGACAGGGGGGAATTTCCCTGGCCGGACGTAGCACGTGGAAGGAACACGTTATTCCGACCAGTTCCTTTCCCCTCTATCAGGCGCCCCGGCTGGCCAGGGGGAGGTAGTTTAGAGACCTTTACTGCATGTTTTTGTGAGGGTACCTACCCTAGGGGACACGGGGAGAACATGCAAACTCCACACAGAAAGGCCCTTTCGCCAACCCCACCTCAGGTATGGGCACTGATACACTTATACAGTTAACGACCCTATAACCCTCATTACGCTCTTAAAGAGAACTTACAGGTGGTTGCAATATTATATATATAATTGGCCCCTGTAAAAAGTAAACGTCTGTACTCATCAACATAGATTTACCTTTAATTATATTCCATTTCGGAACCAGAAATACTGCGTACTGTTTATGCAGACTTATGGGGCACTATGACAGTGGCGTCATAAACACATGAGTGTATGATGTCATCGGTCTACTTAAGACCGGCGTACAACCGTTACCCCAACAACTTTGTCCGAGGCCGAGCACAGAGCGAACGCACTCTCACACACACGCACGCACACAGAGAGGTAGCAGGACGAGAGAACAGACGCGTATCAACCAGGAAACATGTCGAGGAATAACTCAGCCCCAGCTCGTCTTTCTATGTTCAAGAACAAAGGAAGAGACGCGGTGGAGCTTCGCCGTAAACGCGCAGAGGAGACCGTGGAACTCCGTAAGGTGAAGAAGGACGAGCAGATCTTCAAGAGGAGGATCGTCGTGTCAGATTCCGACTCGTTTCTGCCTCAGGAGAGGAGCCTTCAGGGTGCCGCTCATCATCCGGCAACGGGGGGTCGCTGGACCGTCCAGGACATCGTGGAAGGCATCGACAGCGCCGGCGGAAATTCCGACTCGCGTCTCGCAGCCACACAGGCCGTCAGGAAGATGCTGTCGAGCGAGAACAACCCGCCCATCGACCAGATTATCGCGGCAGGGCTGGTCCCCCGCCTGGTGTTCCTGCTGCAGTGCCACGACGAGCCACAAGTCCAGTTCGAGGCGGCGTGGGCCCTCACCAATGTCGCGTCCGGCACGTCGGAACAGACGGCGGCCGTGGCGTCTTCGGGGGGTGCCGTGGCGGCACTCGTAGAGCTGCTGCGCTCAACGCACGCCCACGTCAGTGAGCAGGCCGTGTGGGCACTCGCCAACATCGCTGGGGACGGTTCCGAGCTCCGCGACCGCGTCATTGAGGCGGGCGCCGTGACACCGCTGCTCGCTCTCCTTAACGTTCCCGATGTATCGGCGACGTTCACGCCCGAGTACCTGCGCACGGTCACCTGGATGCTCTCGAACCTGTGCCACAAGAACCCGTCGCCCCCGCTGGCCGTGGTGCGCCAGATCCTGCCCGTTATCGCAGCCTTTCTGCGCCACTCGGACGAGGAGGTACTGTTCAACGCGTGCTGGGCCGTGTCGTACCTCACCAACGACACGGATGAGCGCATCGGGGTGGTGGTGGCGACACCTGGCATGGTCGAACGCCTCGTCGAGCTGCTGGCGTCCGAACCGATTAGCGTCCTGACGCCGGCTCTACGGGCCGCCGGGAACATGGTGGCCGGCACGGACGAGCAGACACAGGCGGTGCTTGACGCCGGTGCACTACGATATTTCCCGCGGCTCCTCGGGCACCCCAAGCCCACTGTGCAGAAGGAGGCGGCCTGGACTCTCTCGAACGTGACGGCCGGGCGCGACTCGCAGATCCAGGAGGTGATCGACGAGCCCGACCTGGTGCCGCGCCTCATCGCGGTGCTGTGCAGCGGCCACGACCACCGCGCGCAGAAGGAGGCCGTGTGGGCCGTCACCAACCTCACCACAGGGGGAACCGCTGAGCAGCTGCTGTTCCTGGTCCAGGCCGGCGTTCTGGAGCCTCTGCTTGCGTTGCTGAGCGCCCAGAAGGACGTCAAAGTGGTCCTGCTGGTCCTCGAGGCTCTCGGCAACATCCTGGCAGCCGGCGAGAGCTACGGGGAGACGGACAGGCTGTGTCTGATGGTCGAGGAGTGCGGAGGCCTCGACCGCATCGAGGCGCTGCAACAGCACGAGAACAGGGAGGTCTACAAAACATCTCTGGCGCTCATCGACAAGTACTTCTCTGGAGGAGGAGGAGAGGAGGAGGTGGAGGCGGCTGCACAGCCGCAGCAGGTGCACGCATCGCCCCCTGTGGCTGCCGACAGTTACTACGCCGCCTATCACATGGGAGGGGAGGAGGGGAGGAGCACCACCTTCAACTTCTAATTGGTCAGTTACCTACCTCTTTCCTACCGCTCATGAGCACGGCACGAGTAGCATTCCGTGCTCGGCTCTTTCTGCACGCGAAACACCATGGAAGCGCTCACACAGAATCCCGATCCGCCATCTTTGAGCCAGTCTGGAGCTCCTTCGGTGCTGCTAGAAGCGCTAATATGCTAACCATGAGGCAGCAAAGACTTTTCATTGGGGTCCAAATATCGCCTAATTGCCATTCCAGGCGCGGATGGAGAAAAGATTCTGAGAAAATTGCTGCTAAAGATCGTGGTTATAAGAGGAGTGAATGGAGGGAACATTCTTGGATTGCCCACCATTGCGGAATGAAATCGTCTCCTACGGAACGGACACGTGTCTATGGTTAGTGGAAGCAAGGCTATTCTGTACCCATGAAATGTCAAAAAGCACAAATCGACACTATAAAATAAGTTGTTAAAGATGCCATGGGCACAAAAAGAGTGAATACGCCTATCACATGGGAGGGGAGGAGCCTCCCATGTGAGATTGTCTGTCCAATCACTAATAATGCAACCATATACTGTACTGTCAGGACCTGTAATTTATTCAAGGAGCAAAACTACCCCGCAGCTCTTGAACCGGAAGTTGGTGAAAGAGCTAAGGGATTCTCTCGCAGACTATTTTTGGACCACCCTCCGAGGCATGAATATTGTAATTGCGACCAGTGGCGACCACCTTCCGCCCGGGTGTGAAATGACAAGATTTCATACCTGTCAAAATGTCCACCTTCTGAACATGGTGACCTTCAAACCTTAGTCCCTCAGTGCTCTGTGCTATAGTGTCTTTTTTTGCCAATGTGCGAAGTAGCCTGGCCTACATTTGCACCCACCACTATTGACGACCGTAAACACGACTCTAAACACGACCTAGTCATGACTGATTGGCTGCCTCCTAGTGACCTTACTAGCGACCTAGTCAGGATTGGCTTCCTCCTAAGCCAATAGGAGTCTGAATGGCATAAAAACCCATACTCTGAATGCCGCAATGCAGAGAGACTGGCAACAGCAGCTAATGTTATGAGCTAACTGGAACTACAGGAAAACCATAACAAAACACAATGAGTGAACTTAGGGTTTGCTCCATACTACATGGCAGTTTGCATTTCGCGAAAAC